>NC_041047.1:564399-802633 GCF_900634775.1 Gouania willdenowi
TCTAATAAATACATCTAATAAATAATAAATATATCTACTAATCTCTAATAATAATAATTATCTAATAAATACATCTAATAAATAATAAATAATCTAATAATCATCGAATAAATAATAAATATAATCTAATAAATACATCTAATAATAATAAATATATCTAATAATACATCTATAAATAATAAATATATCTAATAAATACATCTAATAATAATAATATATCTAATATACATACTAATAATAATAAATATCTAATAAATACTCCAATAATAAAAAATATCTAATAAATACATCTAATAAATAATAATATATCATAAAATACATCTATAAATAATAATATATCTAATAAATATATCTCTAATACATCTAATAATAAATAATATCTATAAATATATCTAATAAATACATCTAAATAAATACATAAATATATCTAATAATTTCTACTAAATACATCTAATAAATAATAAATTATCTAATAAATACATCTAATAAATAAAATATATCTAATAAATACATCTAATAAATAATAATATATCTCTAATACATCTAATAACATATCAATATATCTAATAAATTTATCTCTAAATATATCTAATAAATATATCTAATAATTATATCTAAATAATCTAATAAATACATCTAATGAATAATATATATCTATAATACATTAATAAATAATAATACTCTAATAAATATATCTAATAAATACATCGAATAATAATAAATATATACAATAATATCTAATAAATAATAAATAGATCTAATAAATACATCTAATACTATAAATTTCTAATAAATAATAATATATCTAATAAATACATCTAATAAATAATAAAATATATCTAATAATACATCCAATAATACATCTAATAAAATAAATATATCTAATAATAATCTGAAAATAATAATTTCTAATAATATATCTAATAAATACATCTATAAATAAATAATGTATCTAATAAATACATCTAAGAACATCAATAAATAATAAATACACTATAATAATAAATACATCTAATAAATAACTTAACTCTGTTAATAACGGTCGTCATCATCTCAGAGCTCCACATGGACCTCACCAACTACTATGAGCTCAAACACCAACCGAACAACCTAAGGCTGGAGGGGCGAGGCTTACAGGTGTGGGCGGAGACTCAAAACAGACGACCACCTAGCATGTGCCGCTGTCTTGCTCCGCCTCCTCCACATTCAGAGCGGCGTCTCGTCAGAGTCGGCATCAAGCGCCGACGCCATCATGATACCACATCACTTCCTGAAGGTGCCCCCCCAAACAGCCGTGATGAGTGGAGCGGACGGACGCAGAGTGACCATCACCTGGAGGAGTGTACAAGGAGAGGTGAAACCGCCCCCCTGCTATGTAGAGGACAAGGGGTTTTAAAATGATCATATTCATTATTATGAATAATTAATTCATTATTATTAATATTACATTAAGATTTTCTGGAGTGCCATCTAGGGTGAGTTATAGTTATAGTGTCCTGGATCATTTAAAGAGTTATTAATAACTGTTATGTTATTACATGAACCACAGACAAAGCTGTTTAGAACCACAGGGTGCGTTTTGATATGTTCTGGTTCTGTCCACCTCACCACTGGTCCAGACACGCCTTTATTAGCATAGCATTAGCATGCTACCGTAGCTCAGGTTCACAGCAGTGGGGAACAGAGGTCATAAAGTGTATAAAACACTGTGATGTTCAAATAAATATGAAATATGTTAGTGGAGACATGATGATGAGGCTGTGACCCACACTGACAGAAGAGTCCAACTTTCACACTCATTCTTTTTGTGCTCGTTTAAGCTTTTGCATTAGTTGAACGTTGTTATGGCAGCCAATCAGATTGTTCTAGTGATTAGTTCATGGGGGCGTGTTTGTGTGTGTGACAAAAACAGCTGTTACAGCTGTTAATTATGACGTTAACGTATCAAACACACATTAAACTCTGCACGTTCACTCTGAGGTCGTATTACGACTCACATGAGTGTCTCAATCTGATTTGAAGAAGTCAGATATGAGTGAAGAAGTGATCAGCTCACAACACAATATGTCCCCTTTAAGTTAGTTTAATTTATGTATTTATTTAAGCAGCATATTATAAACTTAGTTTACATAATAACAAAACTAATTGTGCTAAATGTAGCAGATGAAAGTTCAAAGAACTTATAAAAACCATCATCTCTTGTTCATTTAAATCATCACTACATAAACTTACAGTGTGTACTCACACAACACATGTAGTTAAGTATTAAGTTAAGTTAAGTTAGTTTATTAGTTAGTTAAGAGTTAACCAGTGTAACTCACAGGAATCTGTTACTGGGGGAAATCGACCGAGAGGAGAGAGAACGATGCTGGTATTCAGTCAAATGGAGGAACTGTCACAGAGGATGACTCAGCACCATGTATAGACACGGTGAGACACACACACACACACACTGTGGTCACTGATTGATTGATTGATTGACTCCGCCCCCTACAGTTCTCTATGCAGATGGATCAGATCAGACAACAGCTTCAGTTTTGAGGCTCAGCGCTTCGATCAGCGATGGAGGAACGATTTGGAACCAACGAACAAGTTCTACAGAGAACCCAGGTACCATTATTATTAACTATATCATCATCATTATTATTATTAATAACTTTATTATTATTTTATTGTCTTTTGCAGATGCGTATTTCACGTCTGGAGCATTTGGAGAAAGAACTGCAGGAAACGGTGGGAGTCAGGAGAGTCAGTTAGAGGTTAGACACACACACACACACACCACACACACACACACACACACACACACAGATCATACTACACACACGCACACACACACACACCACAATCACATCACTTTACTTTATTAGCTACAGCTAATGGCGCCCCCTGCAGCGCCCCCTGCAGTCACTGCAGTCGCTCCCAATCCAGCTCCACCTGCCGCAGCGTGACCGAGCCGCCGTAGCTCAGACCCAAAGGCGGCGTACAGTGGCTCACAGAAGGCGGCGCTGAGGTGTGCAGGAGGGTCTGCTATCGCGGCTAACGCAGTAGAAGGACAGAGACTCCGCCTCCCGGTCCAGGTGGACTCCGACTCTCCTGCTGAAGGGCTGCGGTGAGGTGGACCGGAGTCTCCTTCGGGCGGCCGGCGTGTAGTTCCCTCACTGCACTCCAGACTCCAGGAGACAGGTTCTGACCCAGCAGGACGTTCTCCCGTCGAGCCGGCTCTGCTCATCTGTTTATAGGCCACGCCCACGTCAACGCCGCCGCTCCACTCCACCTCCCAGTACGCTGAGTCCAGCATACCCTCCCGGCACAGAACCTGAGGGCAGCGCTGGAAACGCTCCAGGTGGTGCTGGACGCTCCTTTCAGTCCACACACGCGTCGCCTTCCTGTTCCTGTCGTCTCAGCGCTAGCTCGTAGTTAGCCGTGTTGGGGGTCAAAGGTCAGGTAGCAGGCCACTGAGGAAACAGGAAGTACAGACGTTAACGTGAAGAACAGGAAGTGAAGAAGTGAAATAAATAAAGGAGACTCACAGTTCTTGAAGTTCCACAGGTTCCCTTCTGAAGGTTCCCTGAGAACAAAAAGATCAACGTTTAATAACTATTAATATTACTTTATTTATTCACTCTTTATAACAGTTTAATAACTGTTATTAACTCACTGTGTACTTGTACTGGCTCCGTGGTTGAACAACGAAATCACAGACGTTCCTTCATGTTCCTCCTCCTCCTCTGAGAACACGTATCTGAAGGAGAAATAATATAATAATTATTATTATTATCTACTAGTACAGTGCTTGTCAGAAGTATGTATTCATGTAGTGGGAGGAGCTTAAGTAGAGTAATCAATTATGTCTAAATGAGTATGTGTTTGAAGGTTGTATGTACATAGAGGTGTACATACTGTACTCTAGTGTTATAAAGAGTTTATGTGTGGGTGTAAATAAACTAGTGTGTGATTTATCTAGTTTAATTCTATGAGACATGAATATGATAAATGTGTTTGTTGTTTTATTCATTTTTGTATTTTTTTGTTTGGTGTATTTTTCTGTAATTTATGTTTTTGGAATCATTTTGTGTATTTTTGTATCTTTTTTGGTATAGTTTTGTGCATTTTGAGTCATTTTCGTATTTTTCTTGTCGTTTAGTGTATTTTTCTGTAATGTATGTTTTTTTGAGTCATTTTGTATATTTTTGTGCATTATTGTTGTCGTTTTGTGTACTTTTTGTATAATATTGTTTAGTTTTATTTTACTCATTTAATATATTTTTATTATAATACTGTGTGTGTGTGTGTGTGTCTCACACATGCACACGCATCATGCACATAATCCGTCGCAGGTTGTTGACAGATTAAAAAAGAGACCCTGAAGTAGCACAAAGTCACAACTTTTTCTCTAAACGCTCTGTGTGAGTTCAGTATTTTCCCACACACACGCATCAACCGTGTGGTGTGTGTGTACATTGTATTATTTATGTTGATCAATTATTTCCATGAGTTATTATTATTTTACTTTTAATCCTGTTATTATTGTTGATGATATTAGTGAGTTATTAAGTCAGTGTAAAACAAATTCTGTCATTTCTTCTAAACACATTAAATATGTCATAAATGTTTTCCTTAAAACATGTAAAAGCCATTCAACCATTTATAATGTAACTATGGAGCTAGGATTCACAAACTGTGTTTCATATGTCTGTGTTCAGGATTTAATGGGCGGGTCAGAAATCATAGCCGCTTACGTAACGGAGCCATCATTAGCATTAACCTGACCCTGCTGCTGAAGCACACCAAACTGCTGTGGCCTCCGGCGGGCACAGTACGGCCCGTAGCTGTAAACAAACCACATATTCAGACCCAGGGAATAAAACGTGTTTTTTTAATGAAATAAGCACTTTCATACACCGTGATTGTGTTTTTCGCCTCTGGTGGGCGCAGTTCTGACTCTACCCGGGAAAGATGCACACATTCGGACTTGGGCGGAGCAGACCTTTATGCTGACACAATCGTTTGTCCCGATGCGAGCACTTTTAAAAACCAATGGGAGAAGCAGTATTGATGCTGGAGCCACTTTCACACTGCTCTCTCCCATAGACACAGTACACGGAGGCGTGGGCGTGGTTCCAGCGCCTTTAACTGACACGCCTCCAGCGTCCCAGGCAGACAGAAGTGCTTGTTTTTCCATGATTTTGTAACAAACTCATAACACATTTATTTCTGCTTTACATGGACTTTAAGTATAAATCACAGACCTGAGAGATTCTCCTCACATCGTTGCCGTAGCAACCTTATGTTGTCTCGTGGTGCGTTCAGGTTCCGTCGTTCCTTGCTCTGTGTGACCTTGAAGATGCTGCTGAGGTCGTCCCTGAGGTGGTTCAGGTCCTTCCTCAGCAGGGCGCCCAGCGTTAGCTCCCGCCTCCTGTTGCTGCTGGTGGTTGTTAGCGTTTCTGAAGATGCTGAAGACGCCCTCAGTGAACATGTTCAGATCCCCTCTGAGCATGTTCAGTGGACTCAGTGCTGCCCTCTGTAGGTGGAGCTCATCTTCACCCTCAGACACACTCATCATCACATCCTGTGATTGACAGATCCACCTGATCAATACACACACACACCAGTGGGTGTCATGGTTAGACTGGTCACAGTGTAATCCTGTGACTGATTCTAAGCACACAGGAAGTAAAAACTATCATTAGTGGAATGTTAGCATTGAGTCACAGGATATAGGTAAAGTGTGTGTGTGTGTGTGTGTGTGTGTGTCAGCTGATCTGAGGTGTAATTACACTCATTAACACAAACACACATGAACAAACAGGAGAACCAGTCCAGCTGCTACGCTTTATTATTATAGTATACCAGGGGTCCCCAATCCTGGTCCTCTAGAGCCTCTATCCAGCATGTTCTAGATGTTTCCTCTTCCAACACATCTGATGAAATGACCAGGATGGTCATCAGGATTCTGCAGAGCTTGATGATGAGGTCATCATTTGAATCATGTGTGTTGGAAGAGGGAAACATCTAAAACATGCTGGATAGGGGCTCTAGAGGACCAAGATTGGGGACCCCTGTGCTAGTAAGTTAATATTAATGATGTCATTATTATTTATGATCATATTTGTTATATATACTACGGCTAAACCACGACTAAATTATGGTTAAATTATAAGAAATGACTCTAAGACAAGCTATGGCTACACAATAGTTAAACTATGACTAAACTACAGCTAAACCAGGACTACAGGATTTCTAAATAAGTGTAAATGATGCTCTGACAGACTTTAGAACTCAAACACACTGTGAAGTTATTTCTCTCATGATGATGAAGATGATGATGAAGAAGCAGAGACTTTGTGATAAAACACAGACTTACCGATGGTTCCCACGCTGTCCACAACGCTGTCAGTAGTGTGTAGTGTGTAGTCAGTGTACAGGTGTGATCTCTCTCTCTAGTGTCATCAGGTCCAACTTGTTTCTCTTCATACTTTCAGTCCCTAAAGCTCCATCAACCACTCACTCTTATTTTGGTTTGTGGTGTTTTTGTTGTTGTTTTGAACAGTTTCATGGTTTGATCATTTAAATTAATACACATTTAAGGCTGAATTATTGTTTTATATTGTTATACAGTTAAATCTGTAGATCATACATCTATGATGATATGATGTCACAGTGAATTGTGACGCTGCTCTTAGAAGTGATAGATTACAGGTTCACGTCCTGCTTCAGTGTTTTTTATGACATTTTTTATGACGTAGAGATGAATCTGGTGATAATATTACATTAAAATCAATATAAATGATTAGATATGAAGCATCAGTCACTGTGTTTATATCCAGTGTAACAGGAGGACTCTCTATGCAGACATCCTATGATGCTGACACGTCTCCTCAGACACATTTATTATTATTATTCACCACTCGTCACGTCACTGAAGAGATAAAGTGATGAAGTGATCATAAAGTGTTATTAATTACAGGTGATTTAATCACTATAATCACTGAAGACTGAACACACCTTTAGAACAGGATCATATTTTGTCACAGTTAAAGCACCATCACCACTGTTTGGAACTGTTAGTCATCCATCAGGGTGAATAAATCACTCTCTTCTGGGTGGTTACCATGGTAGTTCATTTAACCTTCAATCCATTGATGATGGCTTTTTATCGCACATGTACATGTCATTAACCCAAGGTTTACATACTCAGGGTTTATTGATCCACTTCATACCAGCTGTAATGAATCAGATACACAGAGTTTACCATGGAGGGTATGTTGACCTAGAGTTTATGGATAAACTCAGAGTTTGTTAAACCTCCTTTATGGAATACACCTCTGGAGTGTCAAACTAATTTTAGTTCAGGGGCCAAATATGGAGCAGTTTGATCCTTACTGGGCCACAGATCTTATGCTGGAAAACAAGTAATGGAACATTATTACATATCCAATCAATACGTGACAAATATCAGTCACAGGATCTACACTTTACATTTCTATTCAATTAATTGAAATATGTAATCATTTGAGGAAAAATGAAGGATTTTGTAAGAATTTTGAGTTTTAACATTAAAATGACAGCAATCATGTGATAAAAGCACCAGGAAAACTGTGAGAACCTGCAAATATTGTTTAGGTTCATTTACACACTGTGGGATAATTTGGATGATTTGGACATGAGTTTGACACGTGTTCAAGTGATTCCAGCCTTGTTGAAACCCTGTGTGTGTGTGTGTGTGTGTGTGTGTGTGTGTGTGTGTGTGTGTGTGTGCTGCAGCTGTCTGGTGCTGAGATGCCCCCTGCTGGAGAGCCAGAGACAGCAGCTCGTCTGCAGCAACAGGAGCACAAACAACAGACGGAGGCAGCAAGGTGCTTTTATTTTAAAGATCTGTCTATGGAGCCAGGGTTGGGGTCAATTACATTTTTAAATTACAATAAAGTCTTCAATTATTCATATTCTAATACAACTCAGTTACGATTACGTTGACCAGCATTTTTTTCCAATTACAATTACATTTATAATTATTATTTTCCCCTGAAATCAATTAGAACTATTTTCCTAATTACTAAAATTCAATTACAATTGTTCACGATTACTGAGCCTTTAATAAATAAACCTTATTAAACATAACCTTCCTTTTGTGTTAGCTTTCTGTTAGCGTCTCCAATGCTATAAGCTAAGCTATAATAGCTCCCCAGGCTCCTACGCCAGGATCCTGTTTGTGGACTTCAGCTCTGCTTTCAACACTATAATCCCAGCTCTCCTTCAGGACAAGCTTTCCCAGCTGAACGTGCCCGACTCCACCTGCAAGTGGATCACAGACTTCCTGTCTGACAGGAAGCAGCACGTGAAGCTGGGAAAAACCATCTCTGCTCCAGGACCATCAGTACTGGATCTCCTCAGGGCTGTGTTCTTTCTCCTCTGCTCTTCTCCCTGTACAACAGCTGCACCTCCCTCTCACCAGTCGGTCAAACTCCTGAAGTTTGCAGACGACACGACCATCATCGTCTCATCGCTGATGGAGACGAGTCTGACTACAGGTGGAGACAGACCTGGTGTCCTGGTGCAGCCAGAACAACCTGGAGCTCAACGCTTTAAAGATAGTGGAGATGATAGCAGACTTCAGGAAGAACCCAGCCCCCCTCACCCCCTCACCCTGGGAGACTCTACAGTGAGCTCTGTGGAGAACTTCTGCTTCCTGGGGACCATCATCACTCAGGACCTCAAGTGGGAGCTGAACATCAGCTCCCTTATCAAAAAAAGCTCAGCAGAGGATTACTGTCCTGTAGCAGCTGAAGAAGTTCAGTCTGCCAACAAAGATGATGGTGAACTTCTACAGCTCCATCATCCAGTCCATCCTCTGCTCCTCCATCACCATCTGGTACCTGCAGCTACTGCCAAGGACAAGCCAGACTGCAGCGTATCATCCACTCTGCAGAGAAGGTCATCGGCTGCAATCTGCCCTCCCTCCAGGACCTGAACCCCTCCAGGATTTTGAGGCGTGCAGGAAAGATTGTGGCCGACCCCCCCACCCCGGTCATAAACTATTTCAATCACTCCCTTCTGGAAGGAGGTTTAGGTCCATCAGGACCAGAACCTCCAGACACAAAAACAGCTTCTTTCCCTCTGCCACCATCCACATGAACACACCCCCAGTCACCCACTGAACCCCCCCCCCCCACCCGATCACCACCTCCATGATGACATTTTCCGCTGCACTGTATATATATATATATATATATATATATTATATATATATATATATATATATATATTATATATTTATCCTATTTATCCTTTATTCTCTATCTATCCTTTATTTATCCCTCATCCTTTTATTAATCATTATTATTATTATTATTGTTGCTGGGTTGTTCTTTGTTTTTTATTTTGTTGTTTGTTTTTTGTTCACCAACTACCAAGACAAATTCCTTGTACTGTCCTTAAAACTGTACATGGCCATTAAAAACATTTCTGATTCTGATTCTGAAATCAGCTGTAAGCGACACTAATAAATATTATCTATCATCTAATTAGTTTCTCATCTCTTGGTTACCTTGTTTGGCTTCTAATCAATGAAAAATTTGATAAAATATTGATAATATTATTTATGGTGTGAGCCTTTTTTCTGTCACTGTATCCATAGATTTATATTTTTTATGTTAAAATGATCCTGTGACAGGTAGTGGGAAAGTTGATCTGAAACATTTTTAATATTTATTAACTACTGTGTGTGAGACATAGAACTGTAACATGGTTCTAATGGTTTGTGTTCAATTCAATTGTAAATGACAGTTTTTGTGTGTGTGTGTGTGTGTGTGTGTGTGTTCCAGGTGGACGTGCTGTTCTGGCTGCTATCGCTGCTCGCTAACCGGGATAAGGAGGAGATATCTGGTTCTCTGCTTGCTCTCCAGCTCCAGCAGAGCTGCGTTGCCATGAGGAAGTCCGGCTTCGTCCTCTCCTGTTGCAGATCCTCCACCCGCCTCCAGGTGGCGCTGCTGGGTCGTCCGACACGTTGGCTAGTGGCGGGCGTGGCGAGCTGTAACCCGAGAAGCTAAATCCAGAGCGAGCGCCGCGCTGCACAACATTGTCTTCTCTCAAACCCGAATGAAGGGACAGGACTGGACGAGAGCGGCGAGTCCTTCCACGTTGGAACAGATACGCAGCTACTGCGACAGCGGCTGGGACTGATGGAGGTCCGCGGCAGGGAAGGTGAGACCCTGCAAACTGCACTGTCATCACTTCATCTATCCACAGTCAGGGTTGGGGTCTAATTATATTTATAATCTTGTAACTGATATTATATTCAATTATGGAGTAATCATGATCGTAATTGTAATTTTAATAGTCTGTTGCTGTTGTATAATTGTAATTTTAAATTGTAATTGAGTTTAGATTAATCGACTTTGTATTTGTAATTGCCATGAAAATTCTATAAAAATTGTCAATTAGAATTTACCGCAAAACTGTGGAACCATGTTACCAGTTCTACACATATATAGTTACAATTATTAAAATGTGTTTCAACTCCAGCTTTTTACACATTTTACTATTATTAAAACATATAAATTCTATAGATATACTGACACAATAAAGGCTCAGAACACCCACACCATTAACATTAAAAACCTATATTTTCATTGATTAGGAATCCTAACAAGGTAATCAAATAGATAAGAAGTAAATTAGATGATAGATATTAGTTTTTAGTGTATTTTACAGTTGATTTAGGACCTGTTAGCATTAGAGATGCTAACAGAAGCTAACACAAGAGGAGGGTTAACTTTTATTTGCCTTCTTTATTTCAGGCTCAGTAATTGTGATATTGTACTTGAACTTTAGGAAATTAAGTATGGAATTGTAATTGTGTGCGTGTGTGTGTGCGTGTTCCTCAGATGTTCCTGAGCCCGTGGACCCTCAGGTGTGTCAGGCCGTGTGTGTCGTTATGAAGCTTTCCTTTGAGGAGGAATACAGACGAGCCATGCACGAACTGGGGTTTGTCCAACACCTGTGGGTGTGGGGGGGTTGATGGGAGTTTGCCGGTGCTCACACGGTTTGTGTGTGTGGTGTGTGTGTGTCCTCAGGAGGCCTCCAAGTGGTTGTCTGATTCTGATCCAACTGGACCAGGAGATGTTCGGCGTACACAACGATCCCATCAACATGGCTCTACGTCGCTACGCAGGCATGGCTCTGACCAAACCTAACCTTTGGAGTACGTCGTCAACAAGGTACGCACTTGGCCACGGAAATGCAGTAACCATGCTCCGCCCACTGCTTACTAAAATTGCATACTGTCAGTTAGTTTGATGAATTAAAATTAATCAGTAGCTGTGGGCTCTGCTTATTTGACGGACTTGTCTTGTCTTGTTGTTGTTGTTGTGTTGTCCGGGTCCAGGCCACCCTGTGCTCGAGGAAGGACTGCCTGCTAGCGTTGGTGAGCCAGCTGAGCTCGGACAGCGAGGAGCTCCATCAGGTGGTTTTCTAGTATCCTCAGAAACCTGTCGTGGAGAGCCGACATCAGCAGCAAACGAGTGCTGCGAGACATCGGCTGTGTTGCCCGCGCTGATGACGTGCGCTTTGCAGGCCACTAAGGTACAGACACACAACTACCAACGACTACACTGTAACACACAGTTACAGAGAAAAATGTGTCAGGGAGCAGTTTTATTGATTGTGATAATAGTGTATTTTTGTGCAGGAGTCGACCCTGAAGTCTCTGCTCAGTGCTCTGTGGAACTTGTCGGCTCACAGGCATCGATAACAAAGCATCACTGTGCGCGGTGGACGGCGCTCTGAGCTTCCTGGTCAGCACGCTGACGTATCGCTGTCAGACCAACTCGCTTGCCATCATTGAGAGCGGAGGAGGAATCTTGAGGAATGTCTCCAGCCTGGTGGCAACACGGAGGAATACAGGTAGGACAAGTCGGAAAAACCTTTTCATCTCCTTCTGTTGTTTGACTCATACCTTTGGTCCTCAGGCAAATCCTACGGGATCATAACTGCCTGCAGACTTTGCTGCAGCACCTACGTTCTCACAGTCTGACCATCGTCAGCAATGCCTGCGGGACGCTGTGGAATGTGTCGGCGAGGAGCCCGAAGGACCAGGAGTTGCTTTGGGACCTGGGAGCCGTCAGCATGCTCCGAAACCTCATCCATTCCAAGCACAAGATGATCGCCATGGGCAGCGCTGCGGCTCTCAGGAACCTGCTTACCAATCGACCGCTGAAGTACAAGGACACGGCCGTGGTGTCACCCGGCTCCTGCACACCGTCGCTCTACATGAGAAAGCAGAAAGCTCTGGAGGCGGAGCTTGATGCCAAACATTTGGCAGAAACATTTGACACGCTGGAGAAACACAGTCCCAAACACCCTCAACAAACCGCTGCGGCACATCGAGAGCCTAGTGAAGGATTACGCCTCAGACTCCGGTTGTTTCGATGATGATGAGGCACCAAACATGTCCAGCAGCCTTGACACTGGTTGCTTCTCCATGATGTCCTCGTTTCTCTCCAATTCTAACTATCTTCAAAATCAGCCCCGCAACAGAGTCAGTGAATCGGAACGGGATTCGGATCCACCTCAGTTGACGGAGAGGAGGAGCACTCGACCAGACGATGAGGTCTCAGCAGCTGCAGAGAAACTGGCCAAAAAGATCACCAACACAGTGGCAAAGATAGACAGAATTGGTGGATGACATCACCATGCATACGTCTTCCGAGGACAGTCTGAGCCTCAGCTCCGAGGACCACCTGGCAGACTGGCCATACGGACAGGGTGAGCTGAACGATGCTCGGGCCAAGTCCTTCTCGCCCTGCTGTATGTCCGACACCAGCAGCCGAGCTCACAGGGAGTGGCTCAGCAAGGCTCACGCCCTCCTTCGCCTGAAAACTGCGCATACAAGCGTCTCCACGGACAGCCTGAACAGCGGCAGTACCAGCGACGGATACTGTGGCAGCAAAGAACAGATTCGAGCTTTATCGAGAGCTCAGCGACCAAACCAGCTGGACCTCAGAGTAGATCATCAGGAGTTCATCAATGGCGGGCCTGCAACCCTGAATCAGATGATCCAGCAGGAGGTCCCAGAGAGAGACTCTGAGGATTGGAAAGATGTGAAAGCTCTGGAACTAAACAGCACAAACAAAAAGAACCAAGATCAGCAGGACGTAACACCCGTCAGTGCGTCCACAAAGGTTTCCTCAGACGTCAGCATGACTTCAATCAAACTGTCTCCTTCCTATCAGCAGGTCCCTCTATTCAGAGTGTGACCAAGTTCGGTGTGTAGCAAAAACATCTATCAACGTACAGGCAGCACAGGCTATGAGGAGACAAGCATGGGTTCCCACTGTGATGACGGGAGGGAGCATCACCAAGTTTTCTCCTCTGACCTCTAGCAGAGCCCCACCATCGGGACAATGGAGGACGGTTCAGAAATACTCTGTGGAAAACACTCCAATCTGCTTCTCTCGGTGCAGCTCACTGTCCCTCACTGTCCTCTGGTGACGGAGCGTTGGGCGGACAGAGTGAGAACGAGCTGGACAGCGACTTGTCCTTAGAGATAATTGAAGTAGAAGACGAAAAAGAACTGAAACAAACTGAAGAGGACGAAACCTTGGAGGATCTGAGTGACAGTCAGCTGCTGATCACTGATTCAAAAACATTCCCAAGCAAAGAGACGGAGCCCATTGAGATTCCTGTCAAACGGGAGAAGGTGTTCCTCCGAGCAGTTTCACCAGCTATTCTCGAAGATAGATCTCCATCCAGCTCGTCAGAAAACTACATCCACGAGACACCACTGGTGATGAGTCGCTGCAGCTCGGTGAGCTCTTTGGGCAGTTTTGAGTCTCCGTCCATTGCAGCTCTATCCAGAGTGATCCCTGCAGTGAGATGATAGATGGCACAATAAGTCCCAGTGACCTTCCCGACAGCCCAGGACAAACCATGCCGCCGAGTCGAAGTAAAACCCCATGTTTTGTTGAGTCAAACGGGCCGGACTCACAAAGCACCGGAATGACCGGTCAGTTGGGAGAGTAGTCTGCGTACATTCATGGATATTGCAGACTCCAAGGAGAGATTCAACCTTCCTTCTGATCTGGACACAATGATATACTTTACTGTGGAAAAAACCCACTGAGAACTTCTCCTGTGCTTCCAGCCTGAGTGCCCTACCTCTTCACGAGCACTACATACAGAAGACGTGGAGCTGAAACTCACTCCGCTGCTCCAGAAGGGTGACAAAAACCTGGATGAATCTGGACAGGAAAACTGGGAGCGGTTATAGTGAGTGCAAACTCTGACGATGACATTGAAATCCTAAAAGAGTGTATTAACTCCGCCATGCCCTCCAAGTTTCGGAAAGTAAGACCTTCCCAGATGACCACAATCCCATCTCACATTCTCAACTCTCAGGTTCGAAACCAATTCATTTTCCAGTTTACATGATGCTACCCAACGGTAAAACACAAAATGTACCCTGGGAGGAGAATCGTCATTCCCCAGGAAAGACTTCAAGTTGAGGATTCCTCCTTTACAGACTCAACAGAAGGAACCATCAACTTCTCCAGCACAACGTCTTTGAGTGATGAAACCCTGGAGTACCCGATTAAGGAGCAAGGTGCTAAAGACTGTACTGCCAGAACAAATAGCAAAAAGGAACTGATTCATGACGAGGCTAAGAGAATCCAAGACCTGAGGATATTCTCACACTTCCACAAACCAAACAGAACAAAACTACCAGCAGGAGTTACCCACGAGACGAACAACTAAACACATCATTCCCACTCAGAAGGTGCTGATGCAGAGCAAAGAAGTTGCAGACCGAGTGGCAAACCAGAAACATCGAGACCTGTCACCCCATCAGAGGAGGCGACAAGGTCAAGTTACAATCAGGAAACTAGAGCTGCCTGTCATAAAGCAAAACACTGACAGTAACCACAGTGTGGGATTGCAAAGAGGCCACGCCCTCTACCGACAGATGACACAGTCCTCTGAGGAGAGTAATGGCTTCAAAGATGATGAGAATGAAGAAGTAATGAAGCAAACCTGCCGAAATTCAATCAGAGAAGCTTGCAGGCATACTCTCTCCCAAAGCCTGACCAACATTGGCAAGATGGAAAACTCCCAAATGAAGCCCAAAGGATTTGAAAGGATCAAACAGTGTCTGATTAAGGATGACTCGCAGACATGTTACTCACTGAGCTCCTCCCTAAGTTCACTTAGTGATGCTGAATTTGAAAATCACAAAACAAAAGTGCAGCAAGTTTGGTACAAGAATCGGCACAACAAAGCCCTGAACATGCTTCAGCAAACGAAGCACGGGGACATCCACAGTAAGTACGAAGAGACAGCTCGCCCAGCTCTGTCAGCATGGATTCAGAGGACGACCTCCTTCAGAAGTGCATCACATCCGCCATGCCCAAGCAACGGAGAAAAGCAGCTGCCAGGAAGAAGAAAGATAACTCTCAGAAAATGAAACCAAAGGGGTCTGGCGGGTGGGACATGTATGAGGACATGGACAGTGATGACATGGCTTGGGATAGAGAGTCGGACCTCAACAGTGTTGAATGGAGGGCCATACAGGAGGGGGCTAACTGTGTGGTCACCGGACTGCAAGCCTCCAAGTCCCAGGACCCTTCCTCTGAGGAGACGGAGTCAGTGCTGTCGTTCATGTCCACATCCAGCTTCACGCCTAAAGAAGGAAGTTCGCCAAGGACAAGAAGCCAAACAAACCTTTAGACTTCGCTCAACGCAAGCCGGTCCCGAACTTACCTGTTGTTTTTAGAGGCAGAACTGTCACCTATACGCCCAAAAAAGGACGATCCTCCATCACAGAGGCCACCGCCAAGGAAACCCCAGACCAAGAGCGATGCTCCAAAGAATCCGAACCTGGCTCAACACAGATCAAAGAGTCTGCACCGACTAGGTCGTCCACAGGACACAGAGCTGTCTTTGCCAAAAAGGAGCTCTACACCACCTCCACGGATACCAAAGAGTTCGTCATCTGGTTCATCGCAAAGCTCCTCTCCATCCAAACCCCCTCAGAATAAGATCAAAACTCAGACTAAGAAACCAATCCATTGGAAGAGCCCCACATCTACAAGCAGCCCACCTGCTAGCAGCCCCCCTGAAAGAAAAGGACGCTCCCCTGTCATTAATCAAAACGAGAAATCGCCACCACCCAAACCCAGAAGTCCCCGTGCGAATCCCTTACATGCAAAACGCTGTCAGACCACCGAGACCTCTATCTCCACTGGTAACAAACCAAACCACCACCGGGCAGCAAAACCAGGTCTGTGGAAAGAGGATGCTTCCTGCAAACCAATATGACTTGGTCCGGATGACATCTGTTCATTCCAACGGGGGGTGATTCTGACCGCAGTGGATTTCTGAGACAGCTAACGTTTATTAAGGAGTCAAAGAATGTGCTGAGGCGTGACGGCTCAACTCATAAGACTCCAGGATCACAAAGTGGATCCTCTCGCAGAGCTGTGCCCGCTGCACCGGCCGTTTTCCTGTGTTCGTCGCGCTGTCAGGAACTCAAGGCAGTAGTTCAGGCCCCAAGAAGGGCACAAGTAAAAAACCCGGTACAGAGACAGCAGGCCCAGAAGCCGAATCCCGGTCTGCAGAGACAGACTGTCAACCTTTCAAGAGCCACGTACAGTGGAAAGAGACCTTTCAGCAAAACGCCCTTTCAGAAGAACCAGTTCTGAAAGTCCCAGTAGAGCGACTCAGCAAAGTGGGCCAGGCAGTGTGTCAGGAATCCGCTTGCAGCAAGACAAAGACAGCTTCAAACGCCACGCCTCATCACCGAGCATCAACGTATTGAGCCGCGTCACCAGCCGATCCTCTCTACGCTCTTCATCGTCGGATTCAAGTGGAAGAGCAAAGAGTGAAGACGAGACAAAGAAGAAAGGGCAAAGATTGCGGCTGAGGGATGGAGTTACCTGGAGGAGAATCAAGCATGAAGACGCACCACAGATCCTGAAAAGCAGTCAGGCATCATCTCCTGAGGTAGAGAAACCCAAACCACCTGCTCGTCCTGTAAAACTTCCGACCATTCTGCTTGCTTCTCGGAAGATGAGCGATGCAATTGTACAGACAGAAGATTTCACCAACAGCAAAACCCCCTCCGGCACTTCTCCGACCGTTGATACTGTCTTTAAGGACAGATCCAGTCCTGCCCTTGGTAAAAAGACAAATTCCACCTCTGGTGGAAAGCTGGATGCCGATATGGACGGATCACTGAAGGCAGTAACTACTGACGGCCATGTTGGAGGAGCCGTCATTTTCCGTCAAGGGTCACCGAGCAAGGCTGCCCTAGTCACTCCGTTTAACTACACGCCCAGCCTGATAAGCGGCCATGCTGCTAGCCTCCCTGAGAAGTCTGCAGGAAAGAATGAAGTGTGAGCGGAAAACAGAGCGGCTGTGGAAGAACCTCAGGTTCAGAACCGTTAGCAACCACCCACGCTGCTTTCAGGTCTCCTTCTGTGTGATTGTAATCCCTTCATCTACATTCAAACCCAGTTGGATGTTGAAAGACTGACATGCATCACTTTGTACTCTTTTGTATTTGTAGTTTAATCATTGCTCGTTAGAAGTGTAGTGACAAAGACTTCAGCACATCTTCACGTTCAGCTTCTACATACAAACTTATGCAAACTTCCTGAGGGTCTGATTGTGGAATGGGGACAGGAGCCAGGATCCTGTTTCATATCGAGAGAGCTTTAAATCTGTGACAAAGCATCACTGAGAAACATTTCCCTCCAATCCTTCCATCCTGTTGGTGAAATACCCGCAAACCTCTGACATTTGATGTCTTTCAAGTATTTAAGCCTGAGCTAACGAACTGATGACTTACTACACTAGCGCATAGGCAGCCAATGACTGTTTTCTCTTCATGCACATTTTAATCTCGTCATTCTGACTTTAAAGTCCCTGAATCAAAGTATTTCTCAGCCTGGGTTTTATTACATATTATTATCCGACCATGAAAACACGTGGTTTGAAAAGTGTAAACAATACGTTTGGATTCCACATGCTGTGTTAGCAGACACTTTGATTCCAAGTAAGTAAGTAAGTTAAATGTATTTGTATAGCGCTTTTCACAGACCAGGGTCAACAAGTGCTTCACATTTTACAGTTAAAAACAATAACAGAGTACACATGCCAGTACAGTGCAATGTCGGTAGAATGCAAAAAATAAAAGGCTACATACAAAGCCTACACTGGACACTTCCTTACTTCCTACAGTGTGTGTGGTGTTGATGTCGGTAACCTCAGCTAACTGTAGACTTACTGTTCCTGCACCACTCTCACTTATTATTATAAAGGCTCCACAGATACAAGCAGAACCCAGACGTCTATTTAAACCTTATTTTATAGAATTGAAGAGACATCATAGGACAAATCTGTATTAGTCAGTGAAACCAGCTGGATTAAAGTGTTTTATCTCTGCGCTACATAACATTAAAGCTAGGCCTACCACAGTCTCATGCTTTATGGACACAAGTGGATTTGTAATCTTTGAAGGATGAGTTTACTTGAGGAATATCTGTTGGAGTCTTGGAAGGAATGCAATCTGCAGTACACAACAGAACGCACAAAAAAAACTACAAAAGTACACAACATACCAAGAAAAATACACAGAAGAACAAGAAAAACATAGAATAGGACAAAAATCACACAACACAAGAATATATAAAGCAGTGGATCCCAAACTGGGGTACGTGTACCCCGAGGGGTACTTGAACACCTCTCAGGAGGTACACAGAAACATTTGTCAGTTTATTCTTTAACATTATGATTTTTTTTTACCTGCACACAGACTTTTTCCTCATCTATCAATAATAATTAGTGGCACAACCCAAAAAGGAAATTCTAAAACGAGCAAAACATCAGAAATAAATTAATATAAAGGCCTAAATTCAAGGTTAATGTTGGACGAGACACAGGATAGAGTTTAGACACAAATAAATAATGTATAACATGAACTAAGGGGAACATGGAGCAATAACACTGATATAAAGCATCGAAACATATGCATAATGACAAAAACAAAGCTGCACAAAGTGATAAAAACACACTAAAGGAGAACAAAAAGACACAAGTGTCCTCCAAACACAGAGTTCAGTGAAGATTAATGAAGAAATTAACAAGTGAAGAGAATGTGACGGGATTTTAAAGCCAGAAAAGCACGAAGAACTTCCCTAATGTGAGTGGTTGAACACTTTGATGATGATGATGAAAACACACACTGTTCATTGTGTCTGTAAGCGTAGAGCTGATGGATGTCACTGTAAAAACATCCGTGTTTCCCAGACGTGTTCTCAATAAAAGCCAGGTAACCTCTGAAACACCTGTGGGAAGCGTTTTCATCCCGTCTGTAACAACAAAGAGGTGATGAGGAGCCTTTTATTAATAAAGCTCACACTTTACATTTAATACAAATACTGGATGTTAAACTGAGCAGGGTTGGAGTCAATTCTAATTGTACTTGCATAATAAATAATTAACTAACCCTAACCGTATTATGACATAATTACAATTGTAATTGGAAAAAATATTTTGTAATAATTGAGTTCAGATTACTGACTTTGTGATTGTAACTGGCATGAAAATGATCTTCAGGATTAAATATAAATCTATGGATATAGTGACAGAAAAAAAGCCTCCATAAATATTAATATTAATATTATTCATTGATTATGAAACCTAACAATGTAATCAATAGATGAGAAACTAATTAGAAGATAGATAATATTAGTGTATTTTACAGCTGATTATAGACATGAATCAAACTGACCTGTTAACATTAGAGATGCTAACAGAAAGCTAACACAAGACAAAATTTACGTTTAATAAGGCATATTTATTAAAAGATCAGTAATTGTGATTAATTAATTTGAACGTTAGTAATTGAGAACGTAATTATAATTTAAATTCTGGGGGAAAATAGTAATTGTAATTTTAACTGTAATTGGAAAAAGCCGCTGGTGACGTAATTGTAACTGAGTACAAGACCAAACAAAAGAGTTAAAGTGGCGAAACATTAGAATAAAGGTCAAAACATTAGAATAATGGGCCAAACATTAGCGTTAAAGGGCAAACATTAGAGTAAAGGTCAAACATTAGAGTAAAGGGTCCAAACAATAGAGTAAAGGGTCAAACATAGAGTAAAGGGTCAAACATTAGAGTAAAGGGTCAAACAATAGAGGTAAAGGGTCAAACATAGAGTAAAGGGTCAAACATTAGAGTAAAGGGTCATAACATTAGAGTAAAGGGTCAAACAATAGAGTAAAGGGTCAAACAATAGAGTAAAGGGTCAAACATTAGAGTAAAGGGGTCAAACAATAGAGTAAAGGGGTCAAACATTAGAGTAAAGGGTCAAACATTAGAGTAAAGGGTCAAACATTAGAGTAAAGGGTCAAACATTAGAGTAAAGGGTCAAACATTAGAGTAAAGGGTCAAACAATAGAGTAAAGGGTCAAACATTAGAGTAAAGGGTCAAACATTAGAGTAAAGGGTCAAACAATAGAGTAAAGGGTCAAACAATAGAGTAAAGGGTCAAACATTAGAGTAAAGGGTCAAACAATAGAGTAAAGGGTCAAACATTAGAGTAAAGGGTCAAACAATAGAGTAAAGGGTCAAACAATAGAGTAAAGGGTCAAACATTAGAGTAAAGGGTCAAACAATAGAGTAAAGGGTCAAACATTAGAGTAAAGGGTCAAACATTAGAGTAAAGGGTCAAACAATAGAGTAAAGGGTCAAACATTAGAGTAAAGGGTCAAACATTAGAGTAAAGGGTCAAACATTAGAGTAAAGGGTCAAACATTAGAGTAAAGGGTCAAACATTAGAGTAAAGGGTCAAACATTAGAGTAAAGGGTCAAACAATAAAGTAAAGGGTCAAACATTAGAGTAAAGGGTCAAACATTAGAGTAAAGGGTCAAACATTAGAGTAAAGGGTCAAACATTAGAGTAAAGGGTCAAACAATAGAGTAAAGGGTCAAACATTAGAGTAAAGGGTCAAACAATAGAGTAAAGGGTCAAACATTAGAGTAAAGGGTCAAACAATAAAGTAAAGGGTCAAACATTAGAGTAAAGGGTCAAACATTAGAGTAAAGGGTCAAACAATAGAGTAAAGGGTCAAACATTAGAGTAAAGGGTCAACAATAAAGTAAAGGGTCAAACATTAGAGTAAAGGGTCAAACATTAGAGTAAAGGGTCAAACAATAGAGTAAAGGGTCAAACATTAGAGTAAAGGGTCAAACATTAGAGTAAAGGGTCAAACAATAGAGTAAAGGGTCAAACAATAGAGTTCATATTCACATTTATTTCTCAACAATTCAGACAAAAACAATAACAACTGGAATTTATCAACATTTGTTATTAACTTCTACTACAGGAAGTAAAAATATTCAAAAAATAAAGAAAACAACTTAGCTGTAGATGCTTTCATCTGTGTGTGTGTGTGTGTGTGTGTGTGTGGTGTGTGCTGTGTGTGTGTGTGCGTGTGTGTTGGCCACTGTTCAGGTTCAGTTTTCTCAGTCTTTCAAATTAAAATCTTCCAGTGAGAGGGCTTTTATTGTGAAGGAACCACCCTCTGGAGGTCAGAGGTCAGGGGTCGCTGCTCTTTGCACAGTCAGGTTTTGACCCTTGACCTTGGCCACGTCATTTTCCAACTGAACCCCAGCATCTTCAAGCACCGCCCTCTTTTTGTGTAGCTCCGCCCCCGCTTCCTGTAAACGCTGCTGAAGGAGCAGGAAGTGACGCACCTGGTTGAATCGCTCGTCAGTGGCGGAGAGCCCACAGTCTGTAAATCACCACATAGCATGAGCACAAGAACAACCGTAACACCGACAACACTCACTCTCTCACCTTCCCCGCTCTCCTCCCGGACCTTGAACACCGGGTCTTCGGGTCCAGCCCGGCTCATGTCCTCCAGGATCCGCTCCACGGAGGGCGGCTCCGGGCGGCTCGGCAGCACCGGCCGCTTCTTCCCTTTGGAGCCGAGGTTCATCCCGCTTGTGTGACACCAGACTTCTGCAGAATGCACCGCTACTTTTAAATAAAGGAAAGCCAGAGCTTGTAAACGGTAACTTTTAACATAATCCTTGTAAAATACCACCGTATCTTTCATTCGGTGCACATTAAATTGATCTATAACGTTCTGTATTCGTATAATTACAGTTTTATTCCTCGGTGACATGTTAGGATATTTATGTTAGCCATGCTAACCAGTAATCAGAATCTGTTTTAAACTGACTGATTTAGCTAGTTTTATTATTATTAATAATAATAATAATAATAAGTTACACAACAGATTGACAGGAATATTTGGGGAATGAATTAAACGTACATCAGAAACACATTAAATTAACGGGTTACGTCATTAATTCCTACATTTTCAAACCGAGTTCAACATAAACTTACCGAAGTGTTTTTCTGTCAGTTTCACGAAACAATGACTTGGTTTTAAACAGAAATAACGAGTTCAATGTGAATAATCCAACGCAAAGTAAATGTTAACGTGTCATCTCACGCAATGACGTAATGCATACGTCACGCACGATCACGTGACTGAATGATGGCGAGTTTCTGTGTTAATTTAAAAACCTTTTTTTTAAAACTTATTTAAAGAGCTTAGGAAATGTAATATATAGGTTATATAAACCACATAAAATAATAATACAATTATTCATTAGAAGAAATATTAATATATTTAATAGTTTTATTACTGATGAATGTAAACTAAGGTAATAACATAATTATCAATCCATCATTATTTTAATATTAGGTTTTTGTTGCTTTTTTTAAAAAATACATATTTTCTTTGTCTAAAATAATAAATGAAAATAAATGGGTACAGTTTTACTTCTAGACATTTTATTTCATTAAAAACAAAGACATGAATCTAAGCATTAGAGACAGATGTGAGTAAACTCCACATGTGATCAGATAAAATAATAAATGATATGATAATGAACTAGAAGCTGTGAAATAATAAAGTGCAGTGTCTCAGTTTGTCCTGTAGGCGGAGCCAACGAGTATAAAGTGGATCTATTCAAGTGAACAAAAGTAGAAAATATGTTATAATGCAGACATTTACCTTTTTGACACAAAGTTTTTGGAAAATAAAAATCACATTTTTACACATGGTTTGTCCTTTAAATAACAGTTGTTTAATTACTTTCAACTTTTGAATCAAATGTTTAGTAGTTATTAAAGTGAACCTTTGATCTCTGATTTTACAGTAAGTGGATGATGAAGGCTACTTATTATTAATTATTCATGTGTTTTTGTTGGTTGATGTCCAGTGTTTCCTCTTTTATCCAGCGATGCTTCTTTTCTTTCTGTTAAGTGTCAGAAACATCATCAGATTACATGTGGTGTATCGGTTCATCTGGTGACCAGAATAATCAGTGACAGGCTGTGACGCTGTTAGCGATCATCTGTCATATAATACCGTTAAACATGGAACTTTACATCAGAGAACCTCAAAGTGCTCAATTACAATTACGTCTTCAATTATTGATGTTCAATTACAACTCAATTATGATTGGCATTTTTCAGATTACAATTAAAATTACAATATTTTTTTCCACCTGAAAGTCAATCACAATTACATTCTCAATAACTGAAATTCAATTACAATTAATCACATTTACTGAGCCTTTAAAAAATAACCTTATTAAACATAACCTTCCTCTTGTGTTAGCTTTCTGTTAGCATCTCTAATGCTAACGAGTCAGTTTGACCCATGTCTATAATCAGCTGTAAAATACAGTAACAAATATTATCTATTGTCTAATTAGTTTCTTTGTTAGGATTCACAATCAATGACTATATTAGCATTAATATTTATGGTGTGTAACTATACCCATAGATTTATATTAGTTTTTTAATGTTAAAATGATCCTAAAGAGACACAGTAACACGAATCCACAGTTTTAAGTTTAATAAGATTTTAATGAACAGTTTTTCTGTAGAATTTCCATGAAATTTCAATATAATTTTAAAGTCAATTACAACAGCAACATTTTTTCAATAACAATTTTAATGATAATTACGCCATTTAATTGTAATTAATGATCAATTACATGGATGACGTCACATGTCAAACTTTGATCACCTGAAGCAGGTGGTGTTGTGGTGTAACTGGTGACCATGTTATTTTGTGATTGATTTAGAAACTAGATTAATCTGATCATTATTATTCTTTAGTTCAGGTAACATTTAAACATTAAAGACTCAGCAGTTATAATGATGACCAGTTGAAGCGAAACACCTGTAACTACAACTGCTCTAAGATGTGAAGTTATGGTTGGTTTCTAACGTGTGGACTGAAGACTTACTGAAGGGGTTAACCCAGGAAAGGCTGCAACAGGAGACAGATCAGATTAGTTTAATCCTGGAGGAACGCACAGGAACACAGGGTTCAGGGTTTACAGTCTCTGGAGGGGGTCACGGTCCAGGTTCCAGGGTTTGTTCACCTTTAAAGGTTTAACGTTGAAGGTTTACTGTGTTCAAATTTGTAGGTTTAAGGGTTAGTAGTTCGTTTTATTCAAGTGCAACATTTTTCTAACAAACACTGAGTCCATTTGATTATGTGGGACAGTGGTTCTCAATCTTTTATGTCCCGTGGACCCCCTCTTCATATCATTAGTACTCCCTCAGTAATTAGGGAGCCAAGCCCACGGTCCTAGGAACCCTAGTTTCATTTTATTTTTCTCTTGGCAAAAGTGGTGCTGCAGAATAAACCGTGCAAGGTAGGGCGGTGCCCTTTGGAGGGTGGGTCCAGGACCCCCCCAGGGGACCTTGGACACAAAAACTAACATATGTCTGCCAGCAGGTGGCGCTATAACAAAGGTCAACATGTTTTGGCCTGTAACTCCCACGCTGTTTGTTGCACATTCAAAAACTTCATATCCACAGATTCCCTGAATAGCACTGAATCACCTGGGCTAGGCCACGCCCATTTCAGCCTAAACGTTTGTTGGAGCAAAATCACGAAAACTGGAAAACCTACTTTTTCAAACTTCTCCTAGGAGTTTGGTCCAATCATCGTGAAACTTGGCTCGTAGAGTCTTCAGTTGGACCTGATCTAAAGTTCTGCCAAGAATTTCGCTCGAACAAAATATGCGCAAATTATTAACGAGTACATTTTTCTAGCTAGCCATAAAAAAACGCAAACTGTTGCATATCTCGGTCAAACTAATTGCTAACAACACCAAATCTGAGATCCTTGGTTGTCATGTGACTGTGAGGGTATGCATCAAATTTGAATAATGTAGGTCACTAGGGGGCGCTGCAGATATAGAATATTTATATCTCTTAAATGGAACGACTGATTTTTACCAAATTTGGTGGGTATGACCTTGGGTCCTTTCTGAGGTCATATCTCGAAGTTATTCACAATTGGTCAAAGTGGGCGTGGCTTATTACAACATACACAACAAACATTTATTTCAGCTGAAGTATTATGTTGAGGGCTGTGAAAAGCACACAGACCACCCATACTAAAAAGTGCATCATTAGGTGCAACTTTTTTGGGCTATAACTTTTACATTTTAAATCACATTTTCATAAATTTTATATCTACGTATTCCCTAAATAGTCACATCTTCTGACATAGGCCACTCCCACAGCATATATCTCTTTGTAAGTCTCTACACATCAAAATCCTACTTTTTCAAACTCCTCCTAGTGTTTAAGCTCTATTAGCTCCAAACTTTGCACATACAAAACTCCAGACTCTCCTGATCGCCACAAGCCCATCATCCTTCGTGACGCACTTCCATGGGCTCCGCAAAACCTGGGGGTCGAGTCGAACAGGAAGGCTTGGCCCCCTTTCATAACTACTTGCAGTTCTAGTTTTTTTATGTGTAAAACAGCGGTCTCTCCTAAACCCCTAAACGTGTCTCTAACATTGGTTCCCTAAGGATTAATCTATAACTTCAAAACAATGAGTGGATATAGTTAAACTACAACTTTTATGCAATTACTGCAGTAGTAAGTAAATACAATCTCCTTTGTAAAATGTAGCTAATTATTGTCTCCTATTATTAAAAGTGTGATAAAATGGCCTCTAGAGCATAAAATAATCCTGTTTCAATAAGTTACAAGAAAATCTAGTATCATGGCTTTGATCTGATGAGACTAAACTGTAGGTGTTTAGACACATGGACGTTGCTTATGTTTGGTGAAGAACCTTAAGAACAGTTAAACATGGTGGTGGAGCATCATGCTGTGGTTCAGGGCCATCATGAGAAATGTAAATTATGTTGAAATTTTGAACGATGATATTAGAGCTGCAACTCACGATCATTTTCAGAATTGATTAATTGGTCAATAAATTAATTGATTACTCGATGAATCAGATTTTATTAAAACACTGTTTATCTATACAGCGCGTATGCAAGTCACACACAAACACATGTTGTGTACACTCACAAATCTCTGCAGGTGAATGTTGCAGCCTAAGTTCATAAATGTGCTGATAGTCTATAGCTTGAGGTCGTCCAACAAGACAATGACCCAAAACACACATCGAAGGAAACCAAAACCAAGGTCCTGGAGTGGCCTGCACAGAACCAAGACCTCAATACTATTGAATCTGTGGCTGTGCTCAAAGTGAATGTCCATGCTCGGAAACAATGTGCAATGGAAGAAGGGGATAAAATCCCCCAGGAGACCACAGTCTCTTCCGGCAGCTCTTCAGGGCGGTCTCATTGTGATTACCGTAAGTGTCAGTATATTCGTGCACAAGAAAACAACGTGCGGCTGATTTGACCAGACAAACACGAACCACGGCTGGCTTGACCACAGTCCGCGGGCACGCTGCGCACCTGTGTTTGATGTGCTGGTTTCCTCGTGCGCTGATGTTTATATTAACAGATGTCTGTTAATAAAAGCAGGTTTACCACTAAAACTAATGTACTGTAAATATGTCATTTGTATGAGGAAAAAATAGGTTATAATTGTGTTTTTCAGGCTCTGATATAAATATATTTTTGACTGACCCTGGTATGGGATTTGCCAGGTCGGGTTCAATCGGGTGCTGTGCGGTGAACGAGCGGTCAGGTGACATGTTTGGATTAAGAGAGAAAGATCAACCAATGAAGGAGAATGGAAGGAACAACTTTTACAAACATATAAAAGAGGGGTTCCTGAGCACACAGAACAGAGACGGACTGGAACAGGCTCGGGTCGGGTCTAGATTCTAAGGCCGGGTTCCAGCTTTCATGAGGTGGTTTATCGTGGTGGGTTCTGAGGGTTTGTAGGGATTAGGGGTAGAACTGGGTGCTGGCTGCTGGGCTTCAGCTGGTTCTCACTCGGTTCTCCTGGATCACTTTGGAAAGCGGGGCCTTGGTCTTTGGGCTCTCAGCTGATGAGATGGGTAAACTCTTCTGGTCCGACTGGACCTCTGGACTCACCAGAGCTTTGTTCTTCACCAGCGTGGACAAAACTGTAGAGAATGTCAGATATGGGTCAGAACCAAACACTCAGCTCATCCTGGGCCTCTCCTACCTTCTCTGGTCAGGTTCTCCGCTGCCTCCATGGCCTTCCCACTCAGGTCGCTCACCATGTTGTCCACCATGGCTTCATGACGGAGGAAAATGGGTCGTACCACTTTGTTGTAGATGATCTGGGATCCGTTCCAGGCGACGGGAGCCATGCACCACAATAGGAAGAGACACTGGTCCACAGAGAAGAGATGAGTCATCAACGGTGGTCCGACCCCTGCAGGTGAGTCTGTGTGTGTGTTCTCACCTTAAAGGCATAGTAGAATGGAAACCAGTAGAGGAAAATGTCTGAGAAGAACTCCCCTAGGCTGAAGACGCCATACACCACCCAGTACGTCAACCACTTAGTGTCGTCCTCTTTGCTCTCGCTTTCAATAGCTTTGATTCTGTCAGGAAACAAAGAGTTAACTCCTCCTATTTTAGTCTGAGAAGGAGAAACGCATCAACTCACGAATAATACGCTGGGTACACGAAGCCAATCAGGTTACAGAGGAGAGCGGCTCCGTATCCGTAGACCAGGTAGAGTCCGGTTAGAGACACGGCACCTAGGAGACAGGAACCGTTATCACTAATGAGTCAAAATGAGTCAGAGTGGTGAGTAAACTGAGGTGAATGTGAGCTAACAAACGCTGATGGTTCCTCTGTACACAGCAGCTGGCCTCAGATTAGCGGCTAAAGCAGGAGAACCAGGAGAACCTGTAAACTCACTAGCTGCCAGGATCTTCTTCTTGATCCCCGTCCTCTGCTCCACGGCTCCTAGAAAGTCTGTCACCACGTTCTTCTCACTCAGGAACTTCTCCCCCCGCTCTCTGAGAGATGACAACACGTCCAACAGACCCATGTGTCTCAATCAGGTCCGCAGGCAGCGCGGGTGTGTGGGTGGGGGTGTGGGTGTGTGTGTGGTGTGGTGTGTGTGTGTGTGGGGGGGGTGTGTGTGTGTGGTGTGTGTGTGTGGGTGTGTGTGGTGGGTGTGTGTGTGTGGTGTGTGGGGTGTGTGGTGGGGGTAATCCCACACTGTAATCTGTTTACAGAGGAGGAGGGCAGAAACCACCTGCTGAGTACAGCCACAACCACTACTATATACACAACACACTACTATAAACCAACACACACTACTATATAACACAACAACACACTACTATATAACACAACACACACTCTATATAACACACCACACTACTATATAACACACACACACTACTATATAACACACACACACACACTACTATATAACACAACAACACACTACTATATAACAACAACACACTACTATATAACACAACAACACACTACTATATAACACAACAACACACTACTATATAACACAACACACACTAATATATAACACAACAACACACTACTATATAACAACAACACACTACTATAAACACAACAACACACTACTATATAACACAACAACACTACTATATAACACAACACACACACTATATAACACAACAACACACTACTATATAACACAACAACACACTACTATATAACACAACAACACACTACTATATAACAACAACACACTACTATATAACACAACAACACACTACTATATAACACAACAACACACTACTATATAACACAACAACACACTACTATATAACAACAACACACTACTATATAACAAACACACACTACTATATAACACAACCACACTACTATATAACAACAACACACACTACTATATAACAACAACACACTACTATATAACACAACAACACACTACTATATAACACAACAACACACTACTATATAACAACAACACACTACTATATAACACAACAACACACTACTATATAACAACAACACACTACTATATAACACAACAACACTACTATATAACACACAACACACTACTATATAACACAACAACACACTACTATATAACACAACAACACACTACTATATAACAACAACACACTACTATATAACACAACAACACACTACTATATAACAACAACACACTACTATATAACACAACACACACTACTATATAACACACAACACACTACTATATAACAACAACAACACACTACTATATAACACAACAACACTACTATATAACAACAACACACTACTATATAACAACAACAACACACGACTATATAACAACAACACACTACTATATAACACAACAACACACTACTATATAACACAACAACACACTACTATATAACACAAACAACACTACTATATAACAAACACACACTACGATAAAACAACAACTACTATATAACACAACAACACACTACTATATAACACAACAACACCGACTATAACAACAAACACTACTAATATAAAACAACACCACTACTATATAACACAACAACACACTACTATATAACACAACAACACACTACTATATAACACAACAACACACTACTATAAAACAACAACACACTACTATATAACAACAACACACTACTATATAACAACAACACACTACTATATAACACAACAACACACTACTATATAACACAACAACACACTACTATATAACACAACAACACACTACTATATAACACAACACACTACTATATAACACAACAACACACTACTATATAACACAACAACACACTACTATATAACAACAACACACTACTATATAACAAAACAACACTACTATATAACAACAACACACTACTACTAGATAACAAACAACACACTACTATATAACACAAACACACTACTATATAACAAAACACACTACTATATAACACAACAACACTACGATATAACACAACACACTACTATATAACACAACACACACTATATAACACACAACACACTACTATTAACCACAACACACTACTATATAACACAACAACACTACTAATAACACAACACACACTACTATATAACAACAACACACTACTATATAACACAACAACACACTACTATATAACACAACAACACACTACTATATAACACAACAACACACTACTATATAACACAACACACTACTATAAACACAACAAACACTATATAACACACAACACACTACTAAATAACACAACAACAACTACTAATAACACAACAACACACTACTATATACAACAACAACACTACTATATACAACAACACACTACTATATAACACAAAAACACACTACTATATAACACAACAACACACTACTATATAACACAACAACACACTACTATATAACAACAACACACTACTATATAACACAACAACACACTACTATATAACAACAACACACTACTATATAACACAACAACACACTACTATATAACAACAACACACTACTATATAACAACAACACAACTAGATAATAACAACACACCTACTATATAACAAACAACACACGACTATATAACCAACACAACCTATATAACACACAACACACACTACTATATAACACAACAACACTACTATATAACAACAACACACTACTATATAACAACAACACACTACTATATAACACAACAACACACTACTATATAACACAACACACTACTATATAACACAACAACACACTACTATATAACACAACAACACACTACTATATAACAACAACACACTACTATATAACACAACAACACACTACTATAAAACAACAACACACTACTATATAACAACAACACACTACTATATAACACAACAACACACTACTATATAACACACAACACACTACTATAACACAAAACACTACGAATACAACAACCACTACTATATAACACAACAACACACTACTATATAACAACAACACACTACTATATAACAACAACACACTACTATATAACACAACACACCACTATATAACACAACAACACACTACTATATAACACAACACACTACTATATAACACAACAACACACTACTATATAACACAACAACACACTACACACAACACACTACTATATAACACAACAACACACCTATATAACACAACACACACACTATATAACACAACAACACACTACTATATAACAACAACACACTACTATATAACACAACAACACACTACTATATAACACAACAACACACTACTATATAACACAACAACACACTACTATATAACACAACAACACACAAACCAGATAACAACAACACACTACATATACACAACAACCACGACTATATAACACAACAACACACTACTATATAACACAACAACACACTATATAACACAACAACACACTACTATATAACACAACAAACACACTACTGATAACACAACAACACACTACACACTACACACTACTATATAACACAACAACACACTACTATATAACACAACAACACACTACTATATAACACAACAACACACTACTATATAACACAACAACACACTACTATATAACACAACAACACACTACTATATACACAACACACACTACTATATAACAACAACACACTACTATATAAACAACAAAACACACTACTATATAACACAACAACACTACTATATAACCACAACACACTACGATATAACACAACACACACTATAGAACACAACAACACACTACTATAACACAACAACACACTACTATAACACAACAACACACTACTATATAACACAACACACTACTATATACACAACAACACACTACTAGATAACACAACAACACACTATATAACACAACACACTACTATAGAAACACAACAACACACTACTATATAACAACAACACACTACTATAAACACAACAACACACTATAATAACACAACAACACACTATATAACACAACAACACACTACTATATAACACAACAACACACTACTATATAACACAACACACACTACTATATAACACAACAACACACTATATAACACAACAACACTACTATAAACACAACAACACACTACTATATAACACAACAACAACACTATATAACACAACACACTACTATAACAAACAACACACTACTATATAACACAACAACACACTACTATATAACACACAACACACTACTATATAACAACAACACACTACTATAACACAACAACACACTACTATATAACACAACACACACTACTATATAACAACAACACACTACTATATAACAACAACAACACTACTATATAACACAACAACACCTACACACTACACACTACATAAACACAACAACACACGATATAACACAACAACACACTACTATATAACACAACAACACTACTATATAACAACAACACACTACTATATACACACAACAACACTACTATAACACAACAACACACGACTATATAACACACACAACACATACTATATAACACAACAACACACTACTATATAACACACAACACACTACTATATAACAACAACAACACTACTATATAACACAACACACACTACTATATAACACAACACACACTACTATATAACACAACAACACACTACTATATAACACAAAACACACTACTATATAACACAACACACACACTATATAACACAACACACTACTATATAACACTACAATAACACAACACACTACTATATAACACAACAACACACTACTATATAACACAACACACTACTATATAACACAACACAGCTGGAGGCTGCTGTGGGGGCGTGTCCCTGTTCGTCCTGTAGGGGGCGCTCTGAGCAGAGGAATCTGACAGGAGGAATGTCCACAGGTTAACACACGCCTCCTGCTCAGAGTTCATTACAATATACAGTGTGTTCACCATCCTACACTAGGTCTGTGATGGGACCCAGTCAGTCCAGTATATGTGGGGACCATGAGAGGTTACAGAGGCATCAAGTACACACTCTTCATCCTCTGCTACTTCTTCTGGGTGAGTTAGCACTGCTGAACCTTCTCTGGTCTAAAGGTCTGTGTGGGACCTGGTCATGGTAGAACCAGGTCTGTGTGTTTGATCTGTCAGTTATTGTCTCCCTACAGGTCGTGAGTTCCATCCTCATCGCAGTTGGAATTTATGCCAAGATCGCTAAAGAGAAAGGTTTGTTTATTGTTTATCTTTCTGTGAGAAATACATGCTGATTCCTACGGCCTCCAGGTACATTGTGACATACTGTGTGTTACTGTGTGTGTTACTGTGTGTGTTACTGTGTGTTATTGTGTGTGTTATTGTGTGTGTTACTGTGTGTGTTACTGTGTGTTATTGTGTGTGTTATTGTGTGTGTTACTGTGTGTGTTACTGTGTGTGTTACTGTGTGTTACTGTGTGTGTTACTGTGTGTGTTACTGTGTGTTATTGTGTGTGTTATTGTGTGTGTTACTGTGTGTGTTACTGTGTGTGTTACTGTGTGTGTGACATACTGTGTGTGTTACTGTGTGTGTTATTGTGTGTGTTACTGTGTGTGTTATTGTGTGTGTTACTGTGTGTGTTACTGTGTGTTACTGTGTGTGTTATTGTGTGTGTTACTGTGTGTTACTGTGTGTGTTACTGTGTGTTACTGTGTGTGTTACTGTGTGTGTTACTGTGTGTTACTGTGTGTTACTGTGTGTGTTACTGTGTGTGTTACTGTGTGTGTTACTGTGTGTGTTACTGTGTGTGTTACTATGTGTGTTACTGTGTGTGTTACTGTGTGTGTTATTGTGTGTGTTACTGTGTGTGTTACTGTGTGTTACTGTGTGTGTTACTGTGTGTTACTGTGTGTGTTATTGTGTGTGTTACTGTGTGTGTTACTGTGTGTTACTGTGTGTGTTCCTGTGTGTGTGTGTGTGTGTGTGTGTGTGTTACTGTGTGTGTTACTGTGTGTGTGTGTTACTGTGTGTGTTACTGTGTGTCTGTGCGTGTTACTGTGTGTGTGTTACTGTGTGTGTTACTGTGTGTTATTGTGTGTGTTACTGTGTGTGTGTGTGTGTGTTACTGTGTGTGTTACTGTGTGTGTGTGTGTTTTACTGTGTGTTACTGTGTGTGTGTGTTTTACTGTGTGTTACTGTGTGTTACTGTGTGTGTGTGTTACTGTGTGTTACTGTGTGTGTTACTGTGTGTTTTACTGTGTGTGTGTGTTACTGTGTGTCTGTGCGTGTTACTGTGTGTGTTACTGTGTGTGTGTGTGTTACTGTGTGTTTCTGTGTGTGTGTGTTACTGTGTGTTTTCCTGTGTGTTACTGTGTGTGTGTGTTACTGTGTGTTACTGTGTGTCTTTGCGTGTTACTGTGTGTGTTACTGTGTGTGTTATTGTGTGTGTGTGTGTGTTACTGTGTGTGTGTGTGTTTTACTGTGTGTTACTGTGTGTGTTATTGTGTGTGTGTGTGTGTTACTGTGTGTGTGTGTGTGTGTTACTGTGTGTGTGTGTGTGTTACTGTGTGTTTTACTGTGTGTGTGTGTGTGTGTGTGTGTGTTAGTTACTGTGTGTTTTACTGTGTGTGTTACTGTGTGTTTTATTGTGTGTTACTGTGTGTGTGTGTGTGTGTGTGTGTGTGTGTGTGTGTGTGTGTGTGTGTGTTACTGTGTGTGTTACTGTGTGTGTGTGTGTGTGTGTGTGTGTGTGTGTGTGTGTGTGTGTGTGTGTGTGTGTGTGTGTGTTAGTTACATTCCTGACGATGAAGTTTTTCCAACATGTTTCAACGTTTTCTCTGACAGCTTATCTCAGTCAGTTTTGTCTGTATTTATGGGGACCATGTGCCTGACTTTGTGTGTGTGTGTAGATGTGGTGGACACCCTCACTGTAGATCCAGCTCTTCTGCTGATTGTGGTGGGGTCAGCAATGTTCCTCATTACATTCCTGGGATGTTTCGGAGCGCTGCGTAACGCCACCTGTGTGCTGAAGACGGTACGACGTTTAAACACACACACACTGATTTAGTCACTTAGATAGTCTGACATGCTGTGGTTCCTCCTCCAGTTCCTGTCCATCCTGGTCCTGGTTCTCCTCCTACAGGTCGCTGCTGGAGTGGTTGGATACTTGTTCACAGACACGGTGAGACCAGCACACACACATTCTACCATCATGGATCTATACATTACTATTATTATTATTATGATTATTATTCACATTCTTTTAAATTATCACAATTTATTCTAAACAATTAATTTTTGATTTTATATATAATGTGTGTGTGTGTGTGTGTGTTGAGATGATGGAGAGGACAGAGAGGCTGATGATGAAGGCTGTAGTCCGGTACAGAGAGGACCAGGACCTGGAGAATGCCATCGACTTCATCCAGAAGAAGGTGAGAGGAGGTGGGAGGAGCCCTGAGTGGTCAGAGGTCAAAGGTTGATCTGATTGCTGCTGATTGGACCAGTTCCAGTGCTGTGGAGTCCAGAACTACAGAGACTGGTCCCAGAACCTCTACTTCCAGTGTTCAGACTCTAACCCTAGCCTGGAGGCCTGTGGGGTCCCCTTCTCCTGCTGTGTCCTCCAGCAGAACCAGGTCAGAACCTACAGTAATAATAATAATAAAAATAATCATACATTTTATTTATAAAGCACTTTTCAGACAATAAAGTGCAGCTCAAAGTGCTTTACATAATTTAAAAAAAAGGAAAAACACATACAGAATGACACACAGGATCAAAATAAAGACACAATGATGACAATGGCACGTGCACGGCTACAGAGGCTCCATGAGGAAACACTGGATGAGAAAAGAGATGATTAAGGACAGTAAAAATCTAAAAAAGTCTAAAGATAAAACAAGCTGTAAAACTGAAACGATGGCTCATTGTGAGTGTGTGTCCTGACTTTGGGAGTTACTAGAAGGTCAGCGCCAGAGGACCTCAGGACCTGAGAAGGTTCATAGGGTAAAAGTAGTTCTGAAAGGTGAGAAGGCCTAAGACCATTAAGACACTTAAAAACCTTAAAATGGATCCTAAAACACACGGGGAGCCAATGCAGCAATTTTAAAAATGGTGTAATGTGTTCCCGCCTCCTGGTCTTCATCTGTAATAGTTGTAAATTTGAAATAGTTTAATGTGTTTTTGTGTGTGTGTCTGTCATTTGTGTGCTTTTGTTGTGCTTTTTCTTTTGTCATTTTGTGTATTTTTGTTGTAGGTTTTATTTTTTTGTGTAAATTTGTTGAATGTGTGTGTAGTTCTTGTTGCGTGTGTTCCTGTGTGTGTGAGGTAGTGTTCCAGCCCCTGCTTAGCCATGAGCAGAGGAGATGAAAATCACTAATCTGCTACTGGTTCCTCTACAGACGGTGCTGAACACCATGTGTGGTTATGGGATGCAGCAGCAGGAGGATGCCTCTGCCTCTGAGGACGTGTTCACGGCTGGTTGTCTGCAGACCATCGTGTCCTGGACCAGGACCAATCTGCTGCTGGTGGGAGGGCTGACAGCCGGCCTGCTGCTGCTGGAGGTGACCCTCCCTTCACTGGTGCACATCACATCACAGCCCATAATAAGCAACATGTGACATCATTGTTGCCATTGACAACACAGCTGTGTGTGTGTGTGTGTCAGGTGTGTATGATAGCTCTGGCTGCTGTACAGATCTGTTGGATTAAAAGAGTGCGAGCACAGGAAGAGGAGGAGTCTGCAGGCAGACGACAGGACAGGAAGGACAGCTACTGGTACCCAGCGTTCACTGACTTCAACGACCAGTGGTCAGAGGGCTGATGATGTCATCACACGTCATACATGTGATGGGCTGAAGGTTGAAAATGGGAAAAAAGCTGAGTTATGCCCCTTTTTGTTTATATAATTATATCTCTGTGACATGTTAATTTCCAAATATTCTGATAAAAGTGTTATGTTTTTTGCCATATGTGCCTGTTTTTTGTCTCCCTCTTGTGGCTCTTTGTTTTTCTTTTAGGCTTGGTCCTGGTGGGGCGTGGACTCCGAGCAGGCACACCTGGTTCCAATGACTCATCACTGCAATACGAAAGCCTCAGACTCACCTCCACTCATCGTTGGATTGTTCTAGAGATATCCTGAAGTCTGTGCCTTTTGCCAAGTTTTATTTTTGATTCTGGACTTTTATTCTTCTAGTACCCGAGCCTGCTCTGGAGCCACTCCCAGGATCAAGCCAAGAGGACACTTTTTGTTAAATAAATTCACGTCGACCCACACTTTGGGTGTTGTTTGTTTATGGGTCCAACTTAACAACCCTAACAAAAAGTGATAAATGCATTTTTTGTGTAGTTTTATTATTCTGGAATATTCCTTTTTTCTTAATCGAGTTTAATAATTATATGAATACTCTAAAGTTTTTAAGAAACAAAAAAGATGAAAGAACTCTGTTTTTGAATGAAGAACTGTTTCCTGTGCCTCAGTAACATAATACTGTGATGTCTATATTACTTCATTATTTACTAGTGATTACTTCCCTTGCTTTATTTGTTTTATGTTGTTTTACTGATTTGTAAAATATTGCAATTTGCACATAAAATTTAAATATATATATATAAAAAACGTCATTGATGCACGTCACTTATTGATGCATGATAATTACTCCTTATTTCTTACTATTCTAATGAGCCCGCCCTGTTACCCATCGATGCTATGTGCTAAGCTAACTGCAAACATGTTTGGAGGACAACAAAAACATGAAAATTTTTCTGACCAGATGGGTGTTTGATCAAACCCAGTTCAGAATTAAGTCCAGGTTTAACCTGAGAGTCAGCCTTTGTAAAGCCTGGTTCTAACTGGGAACAGTGGTTTCATCATGAGAAAACACCTTGGTTACCATAGTAACACAGTCCATGTGTCAAACCTGCTCCTGACCAGATTTAATCTGCTGAGTCACTCTCATGAAACCACGTCATCATTATTAAAGAAGTCATTTAGTGATGATTTAAAACATTCAATAAAAACCTACGAAAAGAAAAATCTCCTTTGTGTCTCGTGATGCTCTGTCACTCTCTAATCATTAAATCTGTAAACGATTTAGTGGGTCTGATGAGAACGTTCACTTAATCTAAACATTGTCAGCTGATTGGCTGAGCTGGAGTGATTGAAGCTGAGAAATGGTAAAAGGGGGCGTGGTCACGGACGGTTTAGCTGAACCAGGTTTGAACCATAAGTCTGGTTCTACTGAGAACATTTTGATCAAATCCCTCCAGAGGTGTGTTCCATAAAGGAGGTTTAACAAACTCCGGGTCAACATACCCCATGATGGAAACTCTGGGTATCTGATTCATTACAGCTGGTATGAAGTGGATCAATCAACTCTGGTAACATACTCATAGTAAGGGTGACGGGCTCGGGGTGAGCGTCAGGACACAGGCCAACGTGCCATTTGCTGTGAACAGGTGGATATGAAGTTTTGGAAGATGTGATTTAAAGAGTGAAAGTTACAGGCCAAAATGTGTTTGCACCCATTATAAAAATTTGCGCATATTTTACCCGAACAAACTCATTTTGATAACTGGATATCACGTCCAACTGAAGACTCTACGTGCCAAGTTTCACGCTGATTGGACAAAACCCCAAGGAGGAATTAGTAAAAGTAGATATTTCAGTTTTTGTGATTTTGCGCCAAGAAAAGTTAGGTGGAAATGGGCGTGGCCTAGCCCAGGTGATTCAGTGCTATTCAAGGAATCTGTGGATATGAACGTTTTAAATTTGCAACAAACGGTGTGGGAGTTATTGGCCAAAACGCGTTGACCTTTGTTATAGCGCCACCTACTGGCGGACATATGTGAATTTTTGCGTCCAAGGTCCCCTGGGGGTTTTGGACCCAACCACCAAAGGGCACCGCCCTACCTTGCACGGTTTATTCTGCAGCACCACTTTTACCCAAGGAAACATAATAAATATAATAAAAATCCTTACGATTACAATAGGGTTCCTAGCACCGCTGGTCGTAGGTTCCTTGGCCCCCGCGGGCTTGGCCCCCTAAATATAGGAGATGGGGGAAAGAAGCTGTTTTTGTGTCTGGAGGTTCTGGTCAGTTTGTGACCGGGGTGGGAGGAGTCAGCTTCAAAATCCTGGAGGGGTTCAGGTCCTGGAGGGAGGGCAGATTGCAGCCGATGACCTTCTCTGCAGAGTGGATGATACGCTGCAGTCTGGCCTTGTCCTTGGCCGTAGCTGCAGCGTACCAGATGGTGATGGAGGAGCAGAGGATGGACTGGATGATGGAGCTGTAGAAGTTCACCATCATCTTTGTTGGCAGACTGAACTTCTTCAGCTGCTACAGGAAGTACATCCTCTGCTGAGCTTTTTTGATAAGGGAGCTGATGTTCAGCTCCCACTTGAGGTCCTGAGTGATGATGGTCCCCAGGAAGCAGAAGTTCTCCACAGAGCTCACTGTAGAGTCTCCCAGGGTGAGGGGGGTGAGGGGGGCTGGGTTGTTCCTGAAGTCTGCTATCATCTCCACTATCTTTAAAGCATTGAGCTCCAGGTTGTTCTGGCTGCACCAGGACACCAGCCGGTCTGTCTCCCACCTGTAGTCAGACTCGTCTCCATCAGAGATGAGACGATGATGGTCGTGTCGTCTGCAAACTTCAGGAGTTTGACCGACTGGTGAGAGGAGGTGCAGATGTTGGTGTACAGGGAGAAGAGCAGAGGAGAAAGAACACAGCCCTGAGGAGATCCAGTACTGATGGTCCTGGAGCAGAGATGGTTTTTCCCAGCTTCACGTGCTGCTTCCTGTCAGACAGGAAGTCTGTGATCCACTTGCAGGTGGAGTCGGGCACGTTCAGCTGGGAAAGCTTGTCCTGAAGGAGAGCTGGGATTATAGTGTTGAAAGCAGAGCTGAAGTCCACAAACAGGATCCTGGCGTAGGAGCCTGGGGAGTCCAGGTGCTGGAGGATGAAGTGGAGAACAGCACTAATCTGTAGTTCTAGTCTCAGAGATGGACTGTGCTGGTCCAGGACCAGGTTCAGGAGCAGGTCTCTGTAATCCTGGTAATAATCCCTGTTGTTCCTGGTCGATTATTGTCAGTCACCTGTGGCTCATCTGCTCCATATTGGCCTCACGTTCATCTGATCAGATTAACCCTAATCCACACACACACACACACACACACACACACACACACACACACACACACACACACACATACACGAGCGCATTTACTGGAGGAAAACGTACAGATCAAATGTATGTAAAGATGTTTTGACTTTTAATCAGTGGTTCACTAGTTACAGTGTTAGTTTACACTAGTGGGAATTATATTTCCACATGTTAAAATGTATTTTTGACATGTGGAAATGTTTTGACTAGTTAAAACTTATGTACAGATATCAGTAATTCCTTTTTCACATATAAGAATAACAATTATAGATAACAATTCCATTTATGATATCTGAAATGTGAGAACAATTATCTACAATTAACATTATGACTTAGTAAGAATTGAATTCTGCATATCAACAATTACATTTGCAACTAGTCAAAATGATATTATGATATGTGACCTTAGAATAGTAATGTGTCAGACTTGAAATATAGATAACTGAAATTAAATTTGAATGGAAGTCAATGGGACATTGTGACTGGTTGTAATGAAGTTCCACATATCTACATGGTGATTTACACTAGTGAATTGTTGATATCTACAATTAATAGTGTAGCAATACGGAATTGTAGATATCAATAATTAGAATTGCAACTAGTCAAAATACATGACGGATATGTGGACTCTCCGAATTACGTCAAAATTGTATTAAAGATAATTACAAGTAACGCTACTTATGAGATGTTTAAAGAGCTTATCATAGTGTTTGTGTAATTGCAGATGTGTATTTATAGATTTGTTTGCATGCTTGTTGTGCCATACTCTGCATGTTGATGACATTGCTTTGTACTTGTATTTATTATTATTATTATGTTCCTGTTCATGCACATTAGATAGTAGATACTCATTGGGAATCTATTATCGAGTTTTTGTACATTTAAGTCAAAGTGTAGAAAGTGGAACATAATCTTCACATAAACTTTGGTTTAAATTCTAAAGGAAAACTATGGAATCCCATTCCCGCCAGTTAAAAAAAAAATAAAACTCGGAAAAGTAAAATAATTTAAAAAGTGTTCTTTAAATTACTATTTTACTTTTACTAGTTTTATGCTCCTTGTCTTGTTGTAAAACTACGAAGAAGAAAAAGTCATCTTCCGGCGCCGTTAGTGACGTCATCATTGCTCGTCGGTGTCTAGCTAGCAGTGAACGGTAGACAGTTCGTTAACGGTTCGGTTTCCGCCTTCACCAGCGGCCCAACCTCGGACACGGCAGGTAGGACATCGGGCCCTCGAAAAGTGACCCGCAGCGGCCCGGGGACACAGCCCCCCACCCTGAAAACCAGACTGTTAGCGAGCTAACAGTTAGCTTACCGCTGCTAATACACGTTAGCGTCACCAAAGCTTTCATCGCAGTCACTAAAGTGTTAGAAATATGAAGTGTTCTCCGTACAGACGATCAGATGTGGAGGAAACAGTTGCATTAATGTTAATATTTTAATGTAAATGTGCCTTCATGTTTGGACATTTAGGACCAGATCTATTCTTGATATGTCTGTGGCAAAGGACAGAGACACATCTACAGGTGCTGGTCATATAATTAGAATATTATGAAAAAGTTGATTTATTTCAGTAATTCCATTCAAAAAGTGAAACTTGTGCATTATATACATTCATTTCACACAGACTGATGTATTTCAAGTGTTTATTTCTTTTGATGTTGATTATAACTGACAACTAATGAAAATCCAAAGTTCAGTATCTCAGAAAATGTGATTATTATTTAAGACAGATACAAAAAAAGATTTGTAGAAGTGTTGTTCATCTGAAAAATATGAAGATGAAAAGTATGATCATGTACTTAATACTTAGTTGAAGCTTCTTTAGCCTGAATTACTGCAGCAATGCAGCGTGGGATGGAGTGGATCAGTCTGTGGTTCTGTGGTAGGTGTACTCACACTGGTAACCAGGGCCGTTCCTAACCAGCTCTGTGCATGTGTGAAACCATGGGGGGCCATTGTCTGGCCTGCGTAGGTGTGAACTGCACCACAGGGGGGTTAACGGCCCGATGGTCCTGCTAGAAGAGGTGGTCCAAACAGCGTGCCAGACTGGCACGGTTGGCCGCGCATGCGCACGCACAACTCGACTCGACCTGTGCGCACAATGTGATGACGTTGGTACCGCGCGACGCTTTACGGCACATAAACATCCACATTCCACAATGATAGCGGTGTCAGAAGTGCTCGTTAGCTGATATATATGAACAACACCACAGAGAACTCATGGAGGAAGAGGACAACATGACCATCAGGACTTCTCTTTGTTCAGCCGACAGCGGGACAGTAACGGAGTGTAGCAGCTCATCATCAGGTCTATCCGGGTATTTCCGAGGGTATAAATATACATATAAACACATATTACTGGTATATTAACCCATAGAAACCAGAAAAAATGGAAATGGGACATTTTACTGCTGCTAATGTATAAATAATATAAATATATATATATATGGTGTTTCAGTGTTCTGGGACACATACTCACTAACTCTGTAGAATGAAAACAAACACAGTGTCTTGAGGAGCAAAGTGTAGTGTATTAATTTATTCATCTAAATGTAACCATAAACAGAACATCACAAATACAAGCCCAAATAAATGAAATGTCTGAAAGAAAGGTAATAATTTTCCAAACAAAAATCAATAAGCCAGAAAATAAAGTTCAACCTTTTGCAAAATGTAACATGAACCTTAAAAACAAAACATTTAAACATTGGAAGTACAAGGATGGGAATATTATGACAGCAGAACCTGGAACAAGACTGTAAACTATTTATTTATTTTTAATCTTATTTTATTTCTCTTCTTAGGTCGTGTCGTGTTAGTGAACATGTGATAATACCAATTATCAGTATGTGGAGTTCCTGTTAGTCCTGTTCAACTATAATGAATTGATCAGAAATCTACACGTGTCCTGTTCTCATAATACCAGTAATATGTTACACATTACAGCCGTAAAATGTCCCATTTCTATATGTTTTGGTTTATATGTGTTAATATACCAGTAATGTGTTTATATGCATGTTTATACCCTCAACATTACCATGGAATTTTGTGTTTTACTCAAACCCCTCATCATCACGTCTCTGCAGAAGAAGACCCTCCACTGCACCTCAGCACTTTAACAACTCACTAATTTCATAATTTAAATACACTATTTCTACCTTTGTTTTTCTGTTTACATGTTGTTTGCTTTGTATTTAATAAAATAGTTTCTCTAACAGTTAAATCTACACATTTATACTGTATATAATACACATACAGGATGATGTGTAACAATAATCAGTAAAATTAGCTGTAAACACATTTTGTAGAACTAAATATAAAGTTATGATGTGAACAGAAAGAAAGGAAGACGAGCCAGATAATTATAAACTTTAGAATATAATACAATCATAACTTTTAATCATAAATATGACTCTTCTCAAAACAACAAACTTTGATATCTTTGTCACACAATATCTAAGCTTCCAGTGAATAATTTACAAATAAAATAAGTTCACTGATGATGACATTGAGATCTCAATGTCAGTGAACTTTTTTTATTTGTAAATTATTCACTGGAAGCTTCTCTGGTGGTGTGTGTTATTATTATTATTATTATTATTATTATTATTGTATGAAGCCAACATTACTGCAGCTCTGCACATCATTGTTGTCCTGTTAAAATATTTTTATACAAAGACTTAAAAACAATCTGAAATTAGTGCTGACTCAAGTAAATCACCTTTATTATACATTATAACAATCTGTTCCTTAAGTCTCTAAATTATTGAAACAATTAAAAACATCTCCTAAAAAATAACATTACAGAAAATGAAATAATCATTTAATATACATTTCAATAAATAAGTGCATCCCATTCTGTCTGTTGTCTGTAGAAGTGATGGGTCTAGACCTGATGATGAAACTAGGATCAGCTCATGGTTTTAATGTCCAGGGAGGGGCGTGGCCACTCTGTATGGACTTAAAGAAGAAGAAATAAAAGAAGAGTTAGATAATGTCATGTTCATCAAAAGGAAAACTGAAAGTGATGGAGATAAATATGATCAGATGGACACAGACACACAAAGTTTAAACAAACACACAAATACTCTGTCCTAAACTGTCTCACACATTAAAATCATCTATTTACACTTATATTAATGTACACAAAGACTAGCTCCACAAAATCAGAACATTTATTGATCCATAAATTAAACTGATCTTACCTTTATAGGCTCAGTTTCCTCCTTTGTTTTTAAATCTATTTGAACCTCCATTCATGGTGGTTTTTATCATCAGAGACTCTTTCATTTTTAATAAATCCACCGTTATTTGGTCTGTTTTAATCTTACTTTCTCACTCACTTGGTTCTCTTTGTTCCTTGTGTCGATTTCATCAAAACAAAGCAGCATCTTTAATGTTTCTGTTACGTGTGAGTAAAATTACCACAATGTACCGACACTGGCTGTAAAGAGCAACTTCTTATCTTTCATAAACTGGTGGAATTTCTCCGATAGAACAAATATGAGCAGAGTTAGTCATTTAAATTAACATGATGCGTTCAGGGGCCCTGGGAAACCCAGTTTGTGAAAAGAGCACGTGTCTGGGTAAATCTTGGTTTATAGTTACCCTACGCAACAGAAAATATGAAATTAACAGAATGTACTGTCAACAACAAACCCAGAGTCGCTTAATGGTGACGTAATGCCATACGTGTCATAAATTAACGTGATGATGTGTTTCTCTGTGGGAACCGAGTTGAGCTGGTGATCACGTCTGTTCTACCGTGTCAGAAAAGGGACAGGGAGGGGGGGATTCCTGCTGTGAGCTTGGAACGGCCCCAGTTACCAGTGTGAGTTCACCCTAACAGATCAACCTGGGCTCTCATAACACCTGTTCAGTACCACAGACTGATCCACTCCATGCCACGCCCATTGCTGCAGTAATTCAGACAAAACCAACTAAGTATTGACTAGGGGTGGGAACCTCTGGGTACTATACGATACACGATACAACGATTACGATTATGATTATCTCACGATATGACGATACTGTGATTATCAATATATTGGTCAGAAATCAATCTACGATAATCTGACATAAGGAGAAAAAAAAGATTAATTGAAAAAACAAAAAATTATATCTCTGAAAGACAATAAATTGAAAAAGTGTCCTATGAACAGTGAGACTATTTTATTTCTGTAAATAAGTGTCATCATACCAATGTAAACTAATAAGTATCTCCAATAGTGATTTATTTATTATTATTATTCTTATTCTTATTATTCTTTTCATTATTATCTATCCTACTTTTTTCTACTACTGTAATGTGTGTGTTTCTGACCCCAATTTTTAACAGTCTTTACTTAATTATACACTTATTTATTGTTTATTCTTCTTTGTCTTTGTTAATGTTTTTATTCTTTATTTGTGATGTGTTCTGTGGCTGTAACAAAAGCAATTTCCCTCTGGGATCAATAAAGGAATTCTGATTCTGATTATGTAAACAATAAATAGGGTCTTTATTACCAGTGACATCATTATAGTGAAGTATTGCAGTAAACAATATATTGGTTCCTTCAACAAACAGTGACAACATTTCTGTGAAGATGTACCTGCACATTTTAGTGAAAAAGCAGAAAATGTTTAAAAAAAAAAAAAAAATCGATACTTAACGTGAGCATATAGATCAGTGATCCTCACTATTTTTTTCACAAGAGCCACATTGGCAGTGCAAAATCAAAAGGCGAGCCACTTTTACGACAACATACTAAGTCACCTTTGCAAATGTAAATTGGACATTCCACAAAAAAGAAATAACACGGCCAATACATTTTCATTGAAGACCAGATTTATTTTAATACTGGGATGAGCGGAAGCTGGCATGCATGCCCTTGACTTTATTCATGTTATATTTGTAGTTTGTAGGATAAGCTGCTCCACCTCTCTTGGAGTTCCTTGGCTGGGCCTCTTCTTTGCTCTTTTTCCTTAAAAATAAACAAATACATTATATATATAAATAGCTTATCAAGTCACTGTTACTTAAATAAGATCATAGATATATTTTGATTAAACATTAAATGAGGTAATGATCAACATTGTCATCACTGATATACCAAACATTTATAGATACATTTTATTTATAACAGAATGCAAAACAACTTCTGTCATGTTCATATCAGATGGTTTGGCTGCACTTGTTTCTGCAGGAGATGCTGCTGTAGCACCATCACCATCATCATCTCCCTGAACACTATCTGTTCCCTGTCCTTCTCCATCACTCATCTGATTGTTTACCTCTGAGTGACAGCAAACAATATATGAAACACATTACTATACATTTTAAATCATTATACTAGATTTAGATCCCCCACTAGAAAAAGCCCTGTGATGCATAAAGGCCTGAATATTAACCTGGTATATATTTCTATATGTCTGCACTGATAAACAAACCTCCAGTCTCTGATGGTTGACCATACTTTGCAGTCCTGTCTTCCTCAACCCCCTGCCCCATGTTGCTGCTTGTCTCTCGCGGTGAAAGAAAGGGGTCAACAAAGGACATGACAACAGGGTATTTCCACCGTTTGAAAATAGCTGGTGTTAGCGGCTAATGCTATCATTAGCTAATGCTATCCTCGCTCACTGCCGACTTTCAAAGATGAAAACTACAGAGAGAACATTTACCTGCTGCTCCACCTCCTCGCTGATTCTCCTCCACACCAAATCCTTCCTGGTCCTGGTTAAAATAACAGGCCGTGTCATACAGCTCCCTGTGGTCACACACCGCTACGATTAGCTTCTCCTCAATGGTTGAACGGGTGAAAATACTGGTTTCCGTGTTGCCTGCCTGACGTCATTGCCAACAAGGACTCTGATTGGCTTTCGCGCCTGCGCGTCACGCGAAACAGCCGCTGGAGTTCAATATTTTCAACTCAAGCGAACGGCGAATATCACGAAAATCGGGAGCGCGCTTGCAGCAGCCTTCGCTTTCCACGCGCGAAACAGTCCGCGCCGCCCCACCGGCGAATAATTCGCCTCCCAGCGCGTCTAAACCATTGACTTTGCATGTAATCTGTTCGCTTGTGCCGCAGAAACCGCGTTTGGTGTAAACGCAGCATAAGTCCATTGTTGCATTGTCGGTAAACAGTAGAGAGGATGCATTCAAAGGCAAATGGGCATTGTGAAACTGTAAGCTACCATGCAAGCCGCCAATTATAGCGTAACGAGCCGCATGTGGCTCGCGAGCCGCGCAATGAGTAACTGTGATATAGATAAACGATCGTGCGGAGAAAAAAAAATATTGCGATATATCGCCGTATCGTCACACTCCTAGTATTGAGTGCTGTACATGATCATACTTTTCAGATCGACAACATTTCTACAAATCAGTTTTTGTATAGTTCTTAAATAATATTCAAATTTTCTGATACTTAATTTGGGATTTTCATTAGTTGTTATAATCATCAACATTAAAAGAAATAAACATCTGAATTATATCAGTCTGTGTGAAATGAATGGATATAATATACAAGTTTCACATTTTGAATGAATTACTAAAATAAATCAACTTTTTCACAATATTCTAATTATATGACCAGCACTTGTATGCTCTATACATCTATGAAGGAACAGTGCCTACTGACCTTTAATCAGTGATGATTTATTCATGTCATTTGATGTGACTAAGAATTAAACTAAAGTATGAAGTAAATGTTATATTGTTTGAATTTTAATGATGTTTAAAAGTTCAAAATGGAAGGAAAGCAAACGTTTGGTTTAATTTAATCTGTGGCTTTTTTTTCTCAGACGTCATCATGAGTGATCACAAACAACTCGCCTTCTCCATCATACAGTTCCTACATGACCAACTGCATTCTGGGAATCTGAGTTCAGGAGCTCAGGAGAGTCTGGAAGGTGTATACACACACACACACACACACACACACATATGCATATTATCATTTCACAAATAATGTTTGAGATCATATCAAACATTTCATGTTTTTGACCTAGTGACGTGTTTTTTTTTTTGTACATGGCGAAAAAGGACACGAGAGAAGCAGTTTGCTTATCTAGGCCCCGTCCCCTGTTTTGTACACCGAAAATTTACATCAAAGCTTGTCTCTCTGGTCAAACATTCTTAGGTTGTTCTGAACAGTCCTTTTTTGTGTAGGATTTATTCTCATCTGTAGTCAGTGTTATCTTTTTTTTTTTTATTCCTCCTCCTCTCCATCGTTGTTCGTGTCGGCCTTGTTCCCTGCCAGACATTGTTTGCGTTCCTCCAGTTCAAGAAAAGTTCATCATCTTTCGAAGTTGTTCGATAGGTTTTTCCCTTTTCATCCTTGACGTCACCACTCGGGAATGTCTCTTTTGGACACACAAGTTTGCAGCTTGTTTTGTCTCTACATCAAGGTTATTCCAGGTGTTGTTAGTTCTATTGGCAGTGTTGTATTTTCCGCTGTTAGATTTTCTTGTATAAACACATTATTATATCTTAGTTCATAAGCAAGGTAGTAATGTAATCCTTAATCACCCCACCACCTAGCAATTGAAATTAATAAATGACAGACCTTTTTTACTCTTGGTTTCCACATTGAATTCGGTGTCAGTAAAATAATCACAGTCTGAGTTTTGTTTCCAGTGTTTATATAGATCTGGGTCCATGTCCATGATTACCATCAGTAATGTTATTGTTTAGGTGGATCCTTCGTATTTTCCCAAGTCTTCCATCGTTTTGATGAATATTGGTTTTCCGTTCTCTTCTCCCAGTAGTGTGATATAAATCCTGCAGTTTTTCGTCCACGTCTTTAGAATCTTTCCTCCTTTTTTTATTTGGCGTGCCTTCCATGCAATGCTTGCATTTCGTTTTGTCAAGTTTGCATTAATAAATACCTTCGTTTCCTTCAGTTTTTTGCCTTGCTTCAGTAGTTCTCCTTTAAATTTCACATTCGTGAAGGTGATTTTTACAGCTCTGTTATCATTTCTCTTTGGCAGGAGATGGCAGGAGTTGATGTTGTCAGGGTTCAGGACAATGTCCTTCGACTCCAAGTAGTCAATGACCTGTTGGTCAATCGATTTTGTTTCTTCGTCACTCGAGTAACTCCTGGGTTTTATCTTTAGGCCTGTGAACAACCAATTGAATTCCTCTTAAGATAAACATTTTTATTGGCAGATTTAACATAAATGCACTGTCAGCTTCTTTAAAGAAATAAGAGTTTATTTAGATTAGATTAAAAGCTGAGCTCATCTTCCTGAAATCTTCATTGTCCACCATGGACAGTGGGAACATGTCATGTTCACAATGTATAATTATTCATCTGTTCATTGATTACTATGCCTAAATTAATGGCTAATGTACATACTATGGTGTGCTCTACAACTGATGACCCTACTCTCTGCAATACAATTAAAATGAATAAACACAATATATTGTTGTTAATATAATATACCTAAACAAATAACAGACAATGACCTGCGTCAATGTGCGACCATCATAATATCATAATAATGTGAATGAAGCAATAAAGTAACTGTAGCATTTTATTTTCTAACAATACTTCACTAATACACTTTTTCACATAATGCGTTGCCATGTGGCCGTTAAAATTAATTCCCGTTCTTTACATCTGTTATTAACGTGTTATTAATCTGTCATTAACATGACGTGTCATTAACATGACACGTTATTGTGTTATTAACATGACGCGTTATTGACGTGTTATTAACATGACGCGTTAGTCACGTGTTATTAACATGACGTGTTAACATGTTATTAACATGACGCGTTATTAATGCGTTATTGACGCGTTATTAATGTGTTAACATGACGCGTTATTGACGTGTTATTAACATGACACGTTATTAATGCGTTATTGACGCGTTATTAACGTGACGCGTTATTAACGTGTTATTAACATGACGCGTTATTAATGTTACGTGTTATTAACGTGACGTGTTATTAACGTGACGTGTTATTGACGTGTTATTAATGTGACGTGTTATTAACGTGACGCTTTATTAACGTGTCAGTAACATGACTCGTTATTAATGCGTTATTGACGCGTTATTAATGTGTTATTAACATGACGCGTTATTGACGTATTATTAACATGACGCGTTATTGACGTGTTATTAACGACGCGTAATTGACGTGTTATTAACATGACGCGTTATTGACGTGTTATTAACGTGACGCGTTAACGTGTTATTAACATGAAGCGTTATTAACGTGACGTGTTATTGACGTGTCATTAACGTGACGTGTTATTCCAGTGGCAGTCCAGTGTTTGGAGACGGCGTTTGAAGTGTCTACTGACGACCACAGCCTTGCTGTCTCTATGACGTTACCAGAAATATTTGAAGCCGCTGCCCCAAAGGTAACGCCCTGATCAGCTGACTATGGGCAGAGCTTTAGTCCAGTTGGAACTGAGTGGTGTTAATGGATCAATAGTAAGTGTTGTTCATGGTTGTTTTCAGTCTCAGGTCAATAATAACTCTAGCGCTGAATCACCCAGTGAAGATCAGAGAGCAGAGGCTGAGAAACTAAAAAGTGAAGGTGAGAACCAATCATCTTCCTCGTCAGGTGACCCTGAGCCACCAATCCCTTCTCTGATTGGCTGTGTTTACTTTAACAGGTAATGATCAGATGAAGGTGGAGAACTTTGCAGCTGCCGTGGAGTTTTATTCCAAGGCCATCGCCCTCAACCCTCAGAACGCCGTTTACCACTGTAACAGGTAAATACCAATGTAACGAGTAAATGTCACTGTAACGGGTAAATATAATGTGTGTGTGTGTATATATAATGTGTGTGTGTGTGTGTATATATATATATAATGTGTGTGTGCAGGGCTGCAGCCTACAGTAAAGTGGGGAACTATGCGGGGGCGGTCCAGGACTGTGAACAGGCCATTTGCATTGACCCAAACTACAGCAAAGCTTATGGAAGGATGGGGTGAGTCTCTGCTCTGAGCTTCTCCTTAGCTCCTTCCCCTCTTGCTAAGCTCCACCCCTCTCTGTGTGACAGCCTGGCGTTGGCGAGTCTGAACAAACACGCGGAGGCCGTCACCTACTATAAGAAAGCTCTGGAGCTGGACCCCGACAACGACACATACAAGTCCAACCTGAGGATCGCTGAGGAGAAGATGGACGCCAGCAGCCCGGCCGCAGGGATGGGCGGGGTTGACCTGGCCGGCCTCCTCAGTAACCCCGGCTTCATGAACATGGTGAGGTGCTAGCTTAGCAACTGTTGCTATGTTAGCAGGTTGAGCAGCATGTTGGCTAACTGTGTGTGTGTGTGTGTGTGTGTGTGTGCAGGCGTCCAGTCTGATGAACAACCCTCAGGTCCAACAGCTGTAAGTCTTACTCAGGAGGTCCCGTGCCCCGCCCCCTCAGAGAAGCTCCACCCTCTGCTCTATGTCCTCCAGGATGTCAGGAATGATGTCGGGAGCTTACGGAGGAATGGGAGGAGCCACTGGACCAATGGGAGGAGCCATGGCTGGAATGGGAGGAGCCACGGGAGGAATGGGAGGAACCTCAGGAGCAGGCGTAGGAGGAGCTCCAGCAGGAGGAACAGCCAATGCTGGGGGAGCAGCAGCAGCAGGAGGAGGAGGAGATTTATCAGGACTGATCCATGCGTACGTACCTGGTGATGATGATGATGATGATGATGATGATGATTAGGGCTGGGTATCTCTACTTACCTCATGATACAATATATCACAATATTGTTTGCTTGTGATAATGATGATATTGCGATGCGACGATACAGCGATAATCGATATATCGCTGGAAATTTCATCCGCGATACTTCACGATTTTTGTCACTTAATAAATTCAGAATGTATCTACTGAACTGAATCCATTTAACATGAATGACAGTAAAACACAGTGTGTACAGCACATTAACACACTGACCACAACTAGTCACATGACCTTGTGTTGTGTTTAGGTCTTTAAAGAAAGACTGATACTAAATAATGTGTCGCCAAAATATTGTTAATGTTTGTGCAAATTAACTTTAAATCATTAAAAATCAAATTAATGAAGAAAATAGACATTTCAGTGCTAATATTAACTTCTCTGTAAACATGGACACATATCAGTGCTGAATGAACTGGTTTTATGAAAGCTGGAACATTTCACTGCATATGAAACATAAACATATCAGTCAGTACATTATCCTGGTATCTATGGTCTCTTCCACAACAACATGTAACTTTTCCCACAGATCTTCTGTAGCTCTGAGATGTTAACACACACTGAGAAGATGAAGCTGCTGCTCTACACGAGAAACAGACGGAGTTTCACAGGCACATTAAAGTTAAGCAGGCACTGGTGGGATCTGTGTTTAGGAGTCACTGATGATTTATGTAGATTTCTGGCAGTTTAAATGTGGTTTCTGGTGGTTTCTGAGATGTTTAATTCAGCCAGGACAGGTGGAGGAGGGTGGAGCTCCTAATAAACACCCCCAGAAACACGTATTCACATAAAACAAGGTTCCTTCCTTCTCACAGTGACGCATTTCATGCTGATTCTGTCCATTTGATTTTGTCTATGATTTTGTTAACATGGATTTTATATGGCTCTATATATTTTTATATGGATCTATGTGTAAAAGGGAGGATGAAAATAAAATAAATAAAAAAAAAAAATATATATTTTAAATAAATTAAATACTGATGTTTGGCGCCAGTGAATCAATAACATATCGCTAGCCAAAACATCACAATATATCGTCATATCGAGATATTATCACACTTCTGTGTCTGTGTGTCTGTGTGTGTGTGTGTGCGTACGTACGTGCGTGCGCAGAGGTCAGCAGTTTGCTCAGCAGATGCAGCAACAGAATCCTGAACTGATCGAGCAGCTCAGGAGTCAGATACGAAACAGAACACCAAGCAACAGCAACGAAGAGTAGCCGTAACCATGGTAAGTTTGGAACCAGATAAACTCAAATGATTCAATTGTGGATTATCAGAGGTGTGAAGACTACTGACATATCTACTTAAGTACAAGTAAAAAGTAGCTCAATTAAATAGTACTCAAAGTAAAAGTTACTATAGTTACTAGTTTATTGTTGGTAATAAATCTTCCATACAGTAAAAATCTTATTTTTTAAAATAAAATGACACCAATGAATTAAATTCAAGATAAATAAATTCTCAGGTTCTAAGTATAGATATATTTATGAACTCTAAAACTGGGGGGGGGATGAATAGTTGACTTAACTAGCGTATCGTAGTTTTATATGAAGTAAAGATTGACAATGATTCCAGATATATTTAATTAATTATTCATCATCGGTTGACCTCATTTGGTTCTGTGTTGAATAATGGAGTCCAGTCAGAGCATGATGATTTTATAAAAAAAGATTTATTATAAACTAAATGAAAGAGTAAAAAAAAGGAGAGTGTTCCATCCTCTATATTGGAAAGGCTAAATGAAAAAGAGTACAGGATGGTCCAGAAAGGTTCTTCCCTGGCTCAGGATATGCAGGACTGACCAACAGTTTCACAGCTTAAGCTTTATACTGATATAAGAAAAAGTCCCAACCCTGAAAGAAGGAGAAGAAGGGGGTCAGATGTTCCCAACAGTGGAGACGTTGGAGCAATGATATCTGTCCTGATAATGTGCGTGCTTCAGTTGGTGTGTGTGTGTGTGTGTGTAATGTGAATGTGAGTGAGTTCGGCCTCACAAAAATAAAACACATGTATCAGCCACTGGTTGTTACAGAAAAACTTAATATTGACACTAAAACATTAAAAGTCATTGTCAATCTTTACTTCATCCATACTACAGTATGCCAATTAAGTCAACTATTCATCAGAATGTATGTCTATGCTGTACTGTGCTTTTTATTGTTTGACATTTGTCAGTGTTTCATAATGAAACATTTATCATGATATTCTGTTTACTTTCCTTTTAAAATACTTCATTAAAGCTGTAAATGTTGATAAGTGTAACAGAATAATAATAATTAAGTTAATAACAGAAGTCTGCAGGTTAAACATGTTTGACCACAGACTGTTACTATGGTAACTAAGATGTTCCAGTTTTAACCTGGTCAACCCAAACTATTAAAAAGCGGTTCAAACATATGCTTAATGTGATACGCTATGAGATAGCAAAGCGCTAACGTAGCCTCGCCTCTACTACGCCACACGTGTCAAAGTGATGATGTTTCACTGTGGTCCAGCCCTACCTCACGCTTTTAGCTAAAGCTTCATGTTTTCAACATTTTTTTAAATGTTTGTTCAAAATGAAAAGATAGAAAATATTTTAGTTTGAAACACCGTAAAGAACATGTCTTTATCCCAAGATAAATATGTTTTCAGTGTTTTTCCATAAAATGAAACTTTTTAATGTGAGTTTTTTTTCTAATTAAAGGTTCTCTTTAAAGGTTCCAATGGATTAGTTTATGTATGACAGGTTGTTACTTCATTAATCTCACAGCAGTGTTTGTTAAAGCTTTACAGTTACACTTTGTTCCCAACACGGAAATTAGTTTTCACTTTTACAACTTAAAGGTGCAGTCCGCAACTCTCAGATCCCTCCCTCCCCGCTGCTCTCTTGCCCTGCCTCCAAACAAAGACTCAGAGGAGCTAACAAGCTAACATTAGCCAAACAGCAACATCACAGTAATATAACATGCTCTGTTAAAATCATATTACTGCAACACTTCTCTTTATGTGCACACACCTCAGCAGCAGCAACAACACAGTGTCACTTACAGCAGCCACACAGAGGCTGCTGCTCACACACTAACAAACACATGCACCACAGAGTTCTACTGTAACAATTACAAATCAAACATAATGTAAATCAAGCAGCAGTAATTACATTTCAAGCAGAAAAGTCACCAATTCCATCTTCTACTCCTCCAGACCATACACTGTAAAAAAGACGGCGCTACAGCCCCGGGAAAGGGGAGGAGCCTGTGAGCAACAGCTGTCAGACAGCCCATCAAACACAATCCTGGCTCTGATTGGTTCTTTTTGCTCGGTCGCAGTGCAGTGGCAATCTGCCAAAGGCTGTAAGGGGCGGGGCTCCATGAGCCTGTTTTGTTCACACCAACTACTAGTTTGATGTAAAGCTGTCCTTATATAGTGACAGCTTTAGCAAATATGACAAAAAGTCACTTTTATAAGAGTTGCAGACTGCACCTTTAAATAATTATGCCCAGTGTGTTTTATTTTTCGATAGAAAAAATAAGTTTTTATAGATAAAATAAGTGATTTTACACTAAGGTTTTCATGTGGCTAATGTGCTGAATCGTGTTAAACTGGGTTAACTTAGCTTTACAGGTCACATGACTCCAGTTTGATCTTGTGTTTTTAAAGAATAAATTGTGCTGATATCAGTAATAATTAAAGTTTAATATGTGTGTTTGTGTTCCAGGTGGGAACAGCTAGTGAGGAAGATGAAGAGAAGTTTGTTTATTATGCATGACGGACAGATGAGGTTGGGCCACGCCCACCTTTTATAGTTAGCGTCCAGCAGGGGGCGCTCCATCACTTAATAAAGATCAACCCCACCTTTTACCAACGACTCCTCTTTAACTCTAGTTTAACACTTGTTTAACTCACATTTGACTCTGGTTTAACTCACATTTGACTCTGGTTTAATTCACATTTGACTCTAGTTTAACTCACATTTGACTCTGGTTTAACTCACATTTGACTCTAGTTTAACTCACATTTGACTCTGGTTTAACTCACATTTGACTCTAGTTTAACACTTGTTTAACTCACATTTGACTCTAGTTTAACACTTGTTTAACTCACATTTGACTCTGGTTTAACTCACATTTGACTCTGGTTTAATTCACATTTGACTCTAGTTTAACTCACATTTGACTCTGGTTTAACTCACATTTGACTCTAGTTTAACTCACATTTGACTCTGGTTTAACACTTGTTTAACTCACATTTGACTCTAGTTTAACACTTGTTTAACTCACATTTGACTCTAGTTTAACACTTGTTTAACTCACATTTGACTCTGGTTTAACTCACATTTGACTCTGGTTTAATTCACATTTGACTCTAGTTTAACTCACATTTGACTCTGGTTTAACTCACATTTGACTCTAGTTTAACTCACATTTGACTCTGGTTTAACTCACATTTGACTCTAGTTTAACACTTGTTTAACTCACATTTGACTCTAGTTTAACACTTGTTTAACTCACATTTGACTCTGGTTTAACTCACATTTGACTCTGGTTTAACTCACATTTGACTCTGGTTTAATTCACATTTGACTCTAGTTTAACTCACATTTGACTCTGGTTTAACTCACATTTGACTCTAGTTTAACACTTGTTTAACTCACATTTGACTCTAGTTTAACTCACATTTGACACTAGTTTAATTGTGGTTTATAGAGTTAAACTCAGGGTTAAGTCACGTTTATTTGTGGTTTATGTTGCTCCTCCTCTTTTTCTTCCTCGCTCTGACTCTAAAGCCTCTTAGACTCAGTGATGGTTTAATCCTGTGGAACAGGTGAGCTGTGTTTGTCACGCTGCCACACACACACACACACACACAGTCACGGGTGGAGGACACTTGGCCGATGGAGGAGCTGCTACTACCGGGGACGGAGGACGAGGTTCCCGCTCCGGGACACGTCACCATGTCGGAGCGGCTGAAACACGCGGTCCTGGACCGGACCGACCTGATCCGGACCGTACGGGACTTCTGTAAGAGGAACGGATTATTAACGCTGTCTGTGGTTGCCGTGGTTACTGGATGTACGTTAGGATTCATGCTGAGAGGAACACACCTGTCTACACAGGTAACACACACAGGTAACACACACACACAGGTAACACACACACACACACACAGGTAACACACACACACACAGGTAACACACACACACACACACAGGTAACACACATACACACACACACAGGTAACACACAGACACACACACAGGTAACACACAGACACACACACAGGTAACACATACACACACACAGGTAACACACATACACACACACAAACAGGTAACACACACACACACAGGTAACACACACACACACACAGGTAACACACAGACACACACACAGGTAACACACACACACAGGTAACACACACACACAGGTAACACACACACAGGTAACACACATACAGGTAACACACACAGGTAACACACATACACAGGTAACACACATACACAGGTAACACATACACAGGTAACACACACACACAGGTAAAACACACACAGGTAACACACATACAGGTAACACACACACAGGTAACACATACACACACATACAGGTCACACATACACACAGGTAAAACACACACACGCACAGGTAACACATACACAGGTAACACACACACACAGGTAACACACACATACACAGGTAAAACACACACACAGAGGGAGGATGCTGATTGGTCCAAATGGTCTCCTTCTGTGTTTCAGGCAAAGATCTACTTCTCGTTTCCAGGTGAGCTGCTGATGAGGATGTTGAAGATGTTGATTCTTCCTCTGATCACATCCAGGTCAGACACACATGATACTCATCATCATGTCACATGACTACACCTGACTCCGCCCCTATCCACCTGTGTCCCTGCTCACTAACGGTTCTATTCTCCAGTCTGGACTTTATAGTCATTAAACAAATATCCCACATTCCATCTCCTCTAATAAGCTCCACCCACTCCCTCAGAATATAGAACTAGATCTGCTATACATCCTATCTGGTGTCGGCTGCTCTAAATGTGTGTGTTTGGGTCTGGAACATGTTCAGTAAACTACTTAGCATATGTCTCAGCTCCCTGTAATGTGATCAGCTTAGAGCTATGAACATAGACTGTTCACATCACTAATGATTAGTCACAGATATGCATTGGTTCTAGACTCACACACTCTGGAAATATGAACATATACTTTATTTATTATTATTATTGGTTCATAACTACATGTAGGAATGTGGTGGAGTCATTTATCAGCAGAGGGCGCTAGAGGAGGGGCTCTGCCCTAATTATTATAAAGTGAATATGTAATGAGCGTCAGGTGGAGAACAAACGGTTTTTACTGTGTTAACGGCACCGTGTGATCAGGCTGAATATTGTTTTTTTTCATGTCCTACAATAACTACATCCTGGTGTTTGGTCTCATCTGCTCATCATCTGTAATAAATATCAGACTAGACTTCAAAGCTTTTGCTATTTCATGTTTTATATTTTTGTTACAATAACATCCTCTACACGGCACACGTAAACCAACAACTACAGAATGTAATAAATAATCTCATGTTTTCATTTATAGTACTAATGTTACTCTTTATTTAGATATTAAACTATTTTCTTGTGAATTTTTTATTTTTTATTTTGGACTCAAACTTTGTGTTATTTCACCACTGGTGAATATTTTTAATCTTTTACATGAGGTTGTTGTAGCTTAGCTCTGTGTAATAATCATTTATTGATTAGTTTGTGACTATTTAGAGGAGCTGACATGTCCACCAGATAGGATGTATAGCAGATCTATTTCTATATTCTGAGAGAGTGGGAGGAGCTTATTACTATACCATATTTACCTTTATATGTGATGGAGTTAATATAACATTTACCTTAACATCTACCTTAACATCTACCTTAACGTCTACCTTAACGTCTACCTTAACGTCTACCTTAACGTCTACCTTAACGTCTACCTAAACGTCTACCTAAACGTCTACCTTAACGTCTACCTTAACGTCTACCTTAACGTCTACCTTAACGTCTACCTAAACGTCTACCTTAACGTCTACCTTAACGTCTACCTAAACGTCTACCTAAACGTCTACCTTAACGTCTACCTTAACGTCTACCTAAACGTCTACCTAAACGTCTACCTAAACGTCTACCTAAACGTCTACCTAAACGTCTACCTAAACGTCTACCTAAACGTCTACCTAAACGTCTACCTTAACGTCTACCTTAACGTCTACCTTAACGTCTACCTGAACGTCTACCTGAACGTCTACCTGAACGTCTACCTGAACGTCTACCTTAACGTCTACCTAAACGTCTACCTAAACGTCTACCTAAACGTCTACCTTAACGTCTACCTAAACGTCTACCTAAACGTCTACCTAAACGTCTACCTTAACGTCTACCTAAACGTCTACCTAAACGTCTACCTAAACGTCTACCTAAACGTCTACCTGAACGTCTACCTGAACGTCTACCTAAACGTCTACCTGAACGTCTACCTGAACGTCTACCTAAACGTCTACCTTAACGTCTACCTAAACGTCTACCTGAACGTCTACCTGAACGTCTACCTGAACGTCTACCTAAACGTCTACCTTAACGTCTACCTTAACGTCTACCTAAACGTCTACCTTAACGTCTACCTTAACGTCTACCTGAACGTCTACCTGAACGTCTACCTGAACGTCTACCTGAACGTCTACCTGAACGTCTACCTAAACGTCTACCTAAACGTCTACCTAAACGTCTACCTGAACGTCTACCTGAACGTCTACCTAAACGTCTACCTGAACGTCTACCTGAACGTCTACCTAAACGTCTACCTTAACGTCTACCTTAACGTCTACCTAAACGTCTACCTTAACGTCTACCTAAACGTCTACCTTAACGTCTACCTTAACGTCTACCTTAACGTCTACCTTAACGTCTACCTTAACGTCTACCTGAACGTCTACCTGAACGTCTACCTAAACGTCTACCTAAACGTCTACCTTAACGTCTACCTTAACATTTACCTCAACATTTACCTAAACATCTTAACCTTCTTCCAAGTTTATATAGCGCCAACAACAGTTCATATATATATAATATATATATAAATTATATAATCAGACCATTGCTGATATTCAACACCACCTCCAGTAATATTTATCTTTTATCAACTACAAACACATTTTATTGATCCACAGTATTGAACTACAATAGATTATTGATTTGTTTATTTAATTATTTATTTTGCTCCACCAAAACAAACAGGTTGAAAACATTTAACTGACAGTTATTAGAACATTTGAACAGAGGAGTGATCATGTGTCCTTATGACACGCCCTCATAGGGAAACATCAAAGCAATCACTAGATGCCTCTGAGGAAGTCTGACATATATACAGTATATATATACACTTTATGTGTGTGTATAAATGATGTGCTGGTCCAGTTTAATGTCAGGTCTGTCCTCCATGGAGTCCAAAGCGTGCTGTAGGATGGGGGTCCTCACCGTCACCTACTACCTCTGGACCACCTTCATCGCTGTGGTCGTTGGCATCATCCTCGTCATCATCATCAAACCAGGAGTGGGAACAGAGATGGAGAGCAACCGGCTGGGAGGAGGTCCAGTGATGACCTCGGCCGACGCCCTGCTTGACCTCATCAGGTTAGAAACAAACTCCTCCCAGTGTGTATGTAATGATCTCTGTTCCTGTATGTTTTACAGTTGTATATTGTTTTGTGTCTTATTGTTATGTGTGATTTATTTATTGTTTTACATCAGCCTGTCTAGGGACGACAGATGGAAATGAGTTTATGGCTAAAATCTGACATATTTACATTTGTTGTATGTTTATTGATATGTACTGTCCCTACTTAAATAAATTAATTAATACAGTAACTCAGGGTCCTCACGGTCAGGAAATTCATGGAAAGTTATGGAATTTGAAAAAACAATTTTCTAGTCTTGAAAAGTCATGGAATATTTGAACTGTTTTGGAAATATATTCTATTTTATTTTAATGTTAAACATATGTTAAACCCCAGATATTTGAAGCGTTATCTGAAAGTTCTGCATATCTGCAGCATCATTGAGTGAGAATCACAAGATCTCACTATTTTACACTAATTTACTTTCAGCCTCATTTATAAAAGTGCGTAGGTCAGATCACCTCAGCTAGCGTACGCTAAAAACCAGGAGACGCAAAAACAGATCAGACCATCCACTGAGCCATGGTCGCTCACTATCTTAGCGCTGCAGAGCTAACTCGTGGAAATTTGGTCAAATATTTTGGATAAGTTTTGGAAAATCATTGTGTAAAAATGTTTGGGAACTCTGATAACTCTTCCGTCTATCACCATAGCAACAATAGCTCCTCCTCCTCCAGCTCTCACACGTCTAGATCATAGGAGGAAAGTCTGTCATGGGGGGCGGGGCCACAAACGTGTTTGTTTTGATGGGAGGGTCACATGATCAACATTAATGTCAGCATTAAAGTAATAAATAATCTGAGCTTTGATATGAAGGTTTTCCTCTGATTACACTAAACCACCTGTAATGTGTTGTTTCTTCTTATTTTATGTTTTCAATCCTTTTGTGTATTTTAGAATGTTTTTGTGTACTTTGTGTAATATGTTGGGCTGTATATTCATTCCACTTTCTTAGATTATATCTTTAAAGAATTTGCTTTGAGCCACTAGTTGAACTATGTCTGCGTTGAATCTACAAAGATACAATGTGACCTTCTCTGTCAAACACTGATGATCACTATTGATCACTATTGATCACTCCTGTCCTTAGTCCAGCATCTTCTACTCTTTAACAGAACTTTATTGAAGGACTAATCAGCTTTATTATTATTATTATTATTATTATTATTATTATTATTATTATCTTCATGTCCTAGACCTCCTCCCTCAGATCTATCATCAGAACTCTTCATCCTCTCCAATGTCTTCCTCATTTATCTCCGTTACTTCCTGCTCCACAACACTCTCCTCTTCCTCTTCCTCTTCCTCTTCCTCTTCCTCTTCCTCTTCCTCTTCCTCTTCAGTCAGCTCTAATACTCCTCCCTCTCCTCTGTGTTCCGCTTGTGGAACAAACTGTGTTGAAGATTCAGCAACAATTCCTTTCTGTCTCAATGCTGAAGTCAATTAACTGACTCCATGTTTAATTTAATAATAGTATTATTAGTATTATTGTTGTTATTGATATTATTATTGTTTTTAATATTATTAGTATTTTTAGTGTTAGTATTATTAATATTATTAGTATTATTGGTATTGTTAGTGTTATTAGTATTATTAATATTATTAATATATTAGTGTTATTCCTGAAACATTGTCTGCATTAATCCACCTGATGGTTCAAACACAGCTCTGGTTTGATTCTTGCTCTTTGCTTTATCTATTTGTTTCTGTTCATTTATTAACTCAACTGTGCAACACACACACACACACACACACACACACACACACACACACAGATCCACTTAGCTAGCAGCTGACGGTGTATTTATGTTAATCCTGGAGGATGAACTGCATGATTAGCTGAGTCGGTTCCTCAACTCTGACCTTTGACCTCTGCACGTTAGGATGAAACACTGGCGGCCATGCCCACTGTGGTGATGATGGTGATGATGATGATGGTGATGGTGATGGTAGTGATGGTGGTGGTGATGGTGGTGATGGTGATGATGATGACGATGGTGATGGTGGTGATGGTGGTGATGGTAGTGATGGTGGTGATGATGGTGATGATGGTGATGATGATGATAGTGATGATGATGACGATGGTGATGATGGTGATGGTAGTGATGGTGATGATGGTGATGATGGTAGTGATGGTGATGGTGATGGTGATGATGGTGATGATGGTGATGGTGGTGATGGTAGTGATGGTGATGGTGATGGTGATGATGGTGATGGTGATGATGGTGATGGTGGTGATGGTAGTGATGATGGTGATGGTGATGGTGATGATGGTGATGATGGTGATGGTGATGGTGATGGTGATGGTGGTGATGGTAGTGATGGTGGTGATGATGGTGATGATGGTGATGATGATGATAGTGATGATGATGACGATGGTGATGGTGGTGATGGTGGTGATGGTAGTGATGGTGATGGTGATGGTGATGATGGTGATGGTGATGGTGGTGATGGTAGTGATGATGGTGATGGTGATGGTGATGGTGATGATGGTGATGGTGATGGTGATGATGGTGATGGTGGTGGTGATGGTAGTGATGGTGATGGTGATGGTGATGATGGTGATGGTGATGATGATGGTGATGGTGGTGATGGTAGTGATGATGGTGATGGTGATGGTGATGGTGATGGTGATGGTGATGATGGTGATGGTGATGGTGATGATGGTGATGGTGGTGGTGATGGTAGTGATGGTGATGGTGATGGTGATGATGGTGATGGTGATGATGGTGATGGTGGTGATGGTAGTGATGATGGTGATGGTGATGGTGATGGTGATGATGGTGATGGTGATGGTGATGATGGTGATGGTGGTGGTGATGGTGATGGTGATGATGGTGATGGTGATGGTGATGATGGTGATGGTGGTGGTGATGGTGATGGTGATGGTGATGATGGTGATGGTGATGGTGGTGATGGTAGTGATGATGGTGATGGTGGTGATGGTGATGATGGTGATGGTGATGGTGATGGTGATGGTGGTGATGATGGTGATGGTGATGGTGATGGTGATGGTGGTGATGGTAGTGATGGTGATGATGGTGATGGTGATGATGGTGATGGTGGTGATGGTAGTGATGATGGTGATGGTGATGGTGATGGTGATGGTGATGATAGTGACGGTGATGATGTCTTGCTTGGTGGGAATCCTCCACGCAGGCGCAAGGGGGACTCACCCGGGCAGCCTTGGTGTGACAAATGACCCACCAGGGGGCGGGGGGCAATGTGGGGTCAAACCGTGAGGGGAGATACCCAACAACACCCCGCCCACAACAGAGGGGGGAGGAGTTAACCGACCCGGACCCCTCTTTAAAAACCTTTCAAGGCGAGGGCTCCCCGGGGGTCCACATTGGTGCAACTTTGGTGGGGAACTTTGGGGCAAAGCAGGCAACGGCCCTGAGGAGGGTTGGTTTTCAGACCATCCATCCCCACCCAGGACCGATGTGGGGATGGATGCTGTGGTTGGGAGAGGATGAGGAGAGAGGAGTAGTTTTACAGAAGGACAATGGAGAGTCAGGTTGTGATTGGTGGAAATGAAAAGCTATAATTGGAGGTGATTTTAATGCAAATGTTGGAAGAGGGTATGAGAGAGAAGGAGTGAATGGGAGGTATGGGATAGACTGGTGTGGAGAACATGACTTTGTGAATATGAACAGTTACATGAGGCGTTAGAGGAGAGGGGCGTGGTTCAATGTGATGTATGAAGGTATGAGTTGATGGTTTTATTATGAGAAGGACAGACAGACACTGGATGGTGTGAAATATGAGAACAGATTACGAGTAGATGTTGTTGGACCACAAACAGAAAGTGATGACTGTGAGGGTGAATGAGAGGAGATGGAGAGTACCAGAGATCAGATGGAGATGTTGAAAGAGCAGAAGAAGAGAGAGGAGGATGAGGAGAGAACAGGAGAACTGATGGAAGAGGAGAATGTATGAGGAGCTGGAAGGAATGGGAAGTACTTTCTAAGGTGATGATGGAGGCAGTGAAAGAAGTGTGTGGAGTACATGAGAAGATGGTACAAAACCCATGGATGATTGGACATGAAGAGGAGATGAATGTGATGAATGAGAGAATAAGAGTGGTGGAGAGAAAGAGGAATGAGAAGGTACAACTGGTGGGTAACAGAAGAAGGCTGAGACAGAGGAGAGATGGACAAGTGATGGAGAGAATGGAGGGGGAGATGGTGGAAGTGAGAGAGGAAGTGAAGGAGGTGAGGAAACAGCTGAAGAAGTGCTTGAGGAGGTTTGAGGAAGAATGGTGGAGAGAGAAGATAAGAGAGAGTCAGGAAGTGAGTGAGAGTGGGTGAGATGTATAAGTGCATGAGAAAGATTAGGAGTAAAGGATGTAAGGCTCTGGATGGTGATACAGATGGTGAGAGATGTTTGAGAAGAGAACGGGATGAATCTTTGAATGTGGGGTTGATGTTTGTTTAAGAAAGGAGACAGGAATGATAGGAACAACTATAGGGTGTGTCTGTTGAGTATGGGAAGTAGGATTTTAGTGAGAGTGATAATAAAGAGGGTGGCATGGTGGGCGGAGCATCTGGGTTTGTTGGATGAGGAGCAAGTGGGGTTCAGGAAGGGTAGGTTGATGATGGATGTGGTGCAAATGATGGTCGAGTGTAGGAGGATGTGGAGGATGACAAGAAATGGATGGAAGGACGAGAAAATGTAGAGATGAATGAAGATGAATGACCAGTTGCTAGGTTACTAGATTTGAGAAAAGTATATCTGAGAGTGAATGAGTCTGGTCTGTGGAAGTTGTTGGAAAGGTATAGAATAAAAGGGAGGAGTCTGGAAAGAGAAGAAGGTTTGAGTGACAGTTGGTTGCAGGGATCGTTTGCAGGAGTGAGTGTGTGATAGAAAGGTAGTTCAGAGGTGGTGAGTGTGAAAGTGTCTCTGGTTCTGTTTGTGGATGTCACTATGATTGTGGGGTTGATGGATGAAGGGATGGATGAAGGGATGGATGAAGGGATGAGAGCAGTGAAGAGTGAGATGAATAAATGGGAAGAGAGAGTGGGTCATGTGATGTGAATGATAAACTGATGAAAGCCATGGTGTTAGGGTGGTATACTAATACATAATAATAACATATAATATACTTAGTTAGAAGGATGTGAGGAGAAAGATGAAAACAGTGCTGTATTGGTAGAGAATGATGAATGAGGCGGGGCTTGACTGGACTGATGTTGAGCAGTTGTTTGGTGACGGGAACAAATGGAGGGTTATGGTGGAGGAGAGAATGGAGCATTTGTAAAAACTAGTACAGTGCCCGTCGGAAGTATGTATTCATATAGTGGGAGGAGCTTAAGTAGAGTTGTCAATTATGGTCATAATAACAACATACTCTGTATTGTTATAAAGGGGTTTATTTGCAGGTTAAAGTAAAATAGCGTGTGTGATTTCCCTGGTTTAATTCTATGAGATATGTACATGATGAATGTGTTGTTTTTTTAAACTCATTTTTATATTTTTTTTGTTTGGTGTATTTTTCTGTAATGTATGTTTTTTGGAGTCATTATGTGTATTTTTGTTTTTGGTGTAGTTTTGTGCATTTCTGTTGTCATTTTAGTGTATTTTTTGTATAAATATTTAGTTTAGTGTATATTGAGTCATTTTCATATTTTTTTTGTTTGGTGTATTTTTCTGTAATGTATGTTTTTTGGAATCATTTTGTGTGTTTTTGGAGCCTTTTTGTATATTTTTGTGCATTTTTGTTGTTGTTTTGTGTACTTCCTGTATAAATATTTAGTTTTTTGTTTTACATCATTTGTGCATTCATTGTATAATTATTGTTTTTTGTTGCCTTAAGCAGTGTGACTCTGGAGTTTTTAGTGTAGTTTTGTGCATTTCTGTTGTCTTTTGTGTATTTTTTGTATAAATATTTAGATTTGTGTATTTTGAGTCATTTTCATATTTTTGTTGTCGTTTTGTGTGTGTGTGTGTGTGTGTGTGTGTGTGTGTGCGTGTGCGTGTGCGTCTAATCTCCGTTGGTTCTCACACACGCTGCTGATAAATGTACAGCTTTCAACACAGCAGCCATTATAACTTCAGGGTGAGGTCTGTCTGGTCTAAATAGTGAACGGTCAAACTAACATGAAAATAAATGTTTTGAAATGTCATCACCAAATAAAGAACAGTAAATATTTTGCTCAAAAGAGAAAAGAGAAGTCCACAGGAGCTGATGCACACATACAGTATAATGGATATAGATATAGATGGTGCTCTAGCGCCCCCTCACACTCTGAGGTCAAAAGCTGAATAGTTTTCACTTACAGTGCCGGACCGACGGCACAGAATGTGATGATGGTGGTAATTATGGTGGTCTTAGGCTCAGACTGAGTTTGGTTTTTTGAACAAAATTAGTGAAGCCATCGACGACGACGACGCCACTCGGACACATGCTTCTACCATGTGTTGTCTGGTGTTTGTGACTGTAAGTCGTACACACGTCCAGGAGAGACAGAACTTTAGCTTGTTTGTTTGTTTTGAAGTGAGTTTCTGTTGAAGCGGAGCTGTCTTCATGGAGCTCGTTCTGCCAGCAGAAACACTAACAGCCAATCAGCTACAGAGGGGCGGACCCAGCGTGCAGAAACAGCCTATCATATCTCTGGACATCACCAATAACAGGCAAACAGCCAATCATCCAATCATTCAGCAGCTGTGGTTGCCATGTTGGTTTGTTTTGAAGTGAATAGAGTGCAGTGAGTTTAGACTGGAGGAGTCGAGGAAACCGCTATGTAGCGGAAACTGACACTGGTAAGATCGTAATTCACCGTAGTACCGTTGTGTAGAATTTCTAGTATAGTAGGAACCATTACACTTTGGCACTGCGGGGTACCGTGGGTACCGTGGGTACCGTGCAACTATACATGCTATCCTGTGAAGTGTTAGCAGTAAAGCTAAAGTGTTTGATGATGACCTCATTGATTGGTTGGTTTATTAAGTGATTGATTGATTGGTTGTCCTCTCCCACAGAAACATGGTTCCCTCTAACCTGATCGAGGCCACGTTCCAGCAGGTCAGTCTTCAGCTTTCAGCTCCCCAGGCTCCGCCCTCTGTTGTCTAACTCCGCCCCTCTGTGTGTCTGCAGTATAAAACGGACCTGATCCCCATCCTGAAGGTTCCCACACGGACGGTCCAGCCCAGCTTTGTGTACGTGGTCCCGGACGGGTCAGAGAAAGGTCGTACGGTGTACCTGGAGCTGACTCCGCCCCCTGAGATCACCTATAAAACTAGCCCCGGCAGCAGCCAGCAGATGAACGTGCTTGGTATCGTTATCTTCTCCGCCACCATGGGTGAGACAACTGATAACTGCTAGCTGATGATGTTTCCAACCCACTGGTGATAAAGTTAAAGCTGCAATATGTAACTTTTTTTTGGCAAATTGTATTCAAAGGGTTCTGAGTTTACAGTGAATCTATTCTCTGTAAAATGACATTTATAAATCCAGGAGTGTGACGCTCCTAGAATCTGCACATCAGTCAGAGATCGTTCTACAAACACGTGTGCTACATCAGTTGTTTTGGGCATTTCTATTGGCTGCTCATCTAAAGTCAGACGTGTTCAGGGACCCTCGGTAGTAAAAGTGTAATGACGGATGTCCCAGCAGAAGTCTCCATCGTGGAGTTAGACTCAACAGTGACGCAGCAGACGGAGGTGGAGAAGCAACAGAATAAAGACACAAACACTGAGGAGGAACAGATCAGAGTGACACTGGTCGGCTCTGTATTTAGGAGTTAGTGATGATTTGGGTTGTTTTTTGGCAGTTTAGACGGTTTTTTGAGTGGTTTAGGTGGTGTTTAATGCAGCCAAGATTGGAGAGGAAGGGCGGTGCACCTCGGAAAGCGCTCCCCAGAAACATTTCCCCATTCAAAAACATTTGTTGCCTCACAGTGATGCATTTTATGCCGAGTCTGTCCATTTGATTCTGTCTGCGGGGAAAAATTAAAAATAAGAAAATAAATAAATATCAATAATTGGCGCCAGTGAATCGATAATGTACTGTTAGACGAAACCTTGCGATATATCGTCGTATCAATATTATGACACACCCTTAGTTGTCACTAGTCTTTACTGAGAAAAAAGTCGCTGAGAGCGTTCACAAAAGACACCGGTATGGGAGGTTGGGTTTCGGTTTCAGTTTCAAAACAGAGCAGAGAGAGGATTCTGCATACCGCAGCTTTAAATGGTGACTGGGTGTTCTATGGTGTGAGTGCAGGGTTGCTGCTGGGCAGGATGGGAGAACGTGGAGCTCCTCTCATCAACGTGTGTCAGTGCATCAACGAGTGTGTGATGAAGATCATCAACGCTGCTGTGTGGTGAGTGTTGAGTTAGACTAGTTTATCTGGTTTACTTAAGATTAGTAAGTTAGATCGTAATAATAATAATACATTTGATGCCAAATCTCAAAGTGCTACAGGATTAAAAATAAATAAATAAATAAACAAAACACAACATATATTAAAAGTGGCATTAACTGTTAAAATAAGTTTCTGTAAAAAGGTGATATTTAGGTTTTTTCTTAAAAATGTTCATTTGTGGGGCCCTGAGGTGGTCTGGGAGGGCGTTCCACAGGCTGGGGGCCCATTGTTTTGAGCCGTGTCCTGGGCGTGACCAGACGGTGCTGTTGGCCTGACCAGGTCCTGGTTGAGGTGTGTGGTGTGAGCAGTTCTGTGAGGTAAGTGGGGGCCACACCGTGCAGACAGTGATGGGTGTGCAGGAGGGTCTTATATTCTATGTGTGACTGAATGGGAGCCAGTGCAGTGTACGGAGGATGGGGGTGATGTGCTCGTGTTTCCACACCCTCACCAGGACCCTGGCAGCACTGTTCTGAACATACTGGAGCTTTTGGAGGCTCCTGCCAGGGAGTTACAGTAGTCCAGCCTGGAGGAGACCAAGGCGTGGACGAGCTTCTCTGCAGCAGGAAGGGAGAGGGAGGGGCACAGTTTGGAAATATTACAGAGGTGAAAAAATGAAGTTGTCCCCGAAAGTTCCATAAAATGTTTTAAAAAAATGAAGTTGGGGTTGGATCTAAAACACGTGGTGGATTTTACTGAGAGAACATTATCAAGTGTCCAGTGTTTCCTCAGGTAAAGAAAGACATTCACAACTGTTAAAGGATCCTCCATTGTTTTTACAAATGTGTTTTAAAATCATCTAAATGTCCTTATTAGTAGATCTATGTCTCATAAAACACATTCATATGCACCAGTGCTGACCCTCGCCTCTTTGGCGCCCTAGGTGAGATTTTCTTTTTGCGCCCCCTTATATGGCATTTTTTATACCAAGTAATTGTTTTATTATTGTTATTATCAGAATCATTTCTAACACTTACACAGTGGTCTTCACCATATCCACAAATATGCTTTAGATAAGGAGAAAACGTGAGCAAAATTACTTTTTTGACATTTTATTTAATTTTAATAAAAGTGTTTCACATACACATATAAAATAACACAAACAAGTAAATAAAAGCCAATTTAAATATCTTAGTAACAGGTTCAAAATACTAATTATTAATATTATTAGAGGAAAGCACTGCACAAAAACAAAATACAAATAAATGATAGATAGATAGTGGTGGGTTGGCTCATCAAGAATTCTTTTTAATTTAAATACTTAAAATGTTTCACTATTGATATTCACATTTTGTGAAAAAATGCAAAACTTCCAGATTTAACATAACAATACTGAAATTACAGTAATGAACATTTTAAACAATTGTAGTTGACAGAAGTATTACACAAAGAAACTATTTAATAAAAATAGTTTCATTTCCTGGTGGTGATTTATAAAACAGCTTTCAGTCCATCCATCCATCCATCCATCCATCCATCCATCCATCAGTCCAGTCTTAATAGTTTATTCTCCTGGTTTTCCTGCCAGTGATGTCATCGATGACATCATCACATCTCAGTCAATCTGAAGGAAAAATAGAATATGAACCACTAACTAGTCTGTCAATCAAACCATGTCATAGGATATGTATAATGTGATTAGATATTGATAAATATTTAGATATTTATAAATAGAAAAGAAGCTGTTCATATTTAAGATTTAGAACAAAGCAGATAAAATTAGAAGTAAGTCATTTATTATTTATGAAGTAGATTGACACAGAATACTAATAAAACACAAGTTTACATATAAAATACAGTTTTATTAAAAGTAAAAAGGTCTCGGCTAAATTAGAAATATTAACGTTCTTCTTAATAATTTATGCATCTATAATATGTTTACCTATCTATAGATCATATCAAGTCATTTATATGTATTATATATATTAAATAAATAAGGCCCCCTGTATAAAACACAAACTGTGATGTCACTCTTTACATCTACTGTACATAATAATACATAATTCTCCTAAAATGACGTTAAACTATAATGTAATAAATCAATATACAGCTGTTGTCAGGCAATCAATGTTTTTGTTAAGCCAGTATTTTATCTGTTGCTGTTTAGCACTAGCTGCTAACATTAGCATGGTTGCTCTGCTGGCTAGTTTGACTATTATGGATATTAATAAATTGTCATGGATCTTTAAACACTGACTTACCTCTGGTTTTTACACATTTTCTGTTTTTTCTTCCCTGGTCATCAGATCATTAGTTTGGTTGTTTAGACATGACGTCACTGCTGCAGCAGTAAACAGTAAACAACTGGTCCCAGGTGACGTCATGCCTCAGACAACCTGTCAATCAATTTTTTTATTCTCATTTAAACTAGACTTACTAGTTATTAATAATACTACCAAGTTTATATCAGCACTTTGATTGTTTGATTAATGATAATAATAATAATGATAATAATAATAATAAAAATACAATTAAATTTCTTTTTTTTTTTAAATTTCAAATTTTGTGCCCCCTATGATGGTCGGCGCCCCTAGCATTTGCCTGTACTGCCTATGCTACGGACCAGCCCTGATATGCACCATATTCATTTAATAACTTTTAAAAACAGGACTACTTTACAGTTTTAGAGCCTGTGTTCCTCCATCTTGAAATCATGTGATTGATGATGTCACAAGGCCCCACTGCCTGTAAACATCCATTGTTTTCTATTGAAGTGAAACATTCAGCCTGATTTTTACATTATTTAGGAACTTTTTCAGTCACAATAACTTGTGCTGCTTTTGGTTGAGAGATCTTCTTCTCTGCTTCATTGTCTACTAGCTAATTTTAGACCCTGTTTGTAAAAACAGAGCAGCGTCCCTTTAAGAACTATGTTAGGGTGATGTGAAAGATTCAGTGTGATGGATGGTTCTTCCTGGTTCTGGTTCCAGGTACTTCCCGTTTGGGATCATCTTCCTGGTAGCGGGGAAGATCCTGGATATGCAGGACCCCAGCACCCTGGGGAAGAAGCTGGGCTGGTATGGCATCACCGTGCTGGCTGGACTCTTTGTGCACGGCCTGGTTCTCCTCCCTCTGTTCTACTTCATCCTCACCAGGAAGAACCCGTTCAGCTACATCAGGGGCCTCCTCCAGGCCATGGTCATCGCCCTGGCAACGTCCTCCAGGTGAGGCTGGAATAACGTCCAATCAGCACCCACACAGACAGGAGTCATCACCTTCAAAAAAAAGATCCATATCTTCTCTTCCTACCAAACCAATCGATCACTATTAATCAATCGTTGTTATTAGGAATGGTCCGCCCACTCTTTCTTGCTGATACATATAACTGAACAGGTGTCATGCTAGGTGTAGAACATGTTGACATTTACTTTGGTTAAATAGTTGTAATATTTCCACATTTATTGATAAGAATGGATCAATGGGTCCATCCATCCACAACATCAACAACCACTGCTTTTATTTTCTGTAGTTTCTGTTTCTTTCATGTCTATTTTTTATATTTTGTCTATTATTTGTATTTTCTTTGTCTTGTGTATTTGTATGTCTGTTTTGTGTATTTTTTTTGTTGTGTGTGTGTGTGTGTGTGTGTGTGTGTGTGTGTGTGTGTGTGTAGCTCAGCGACTCTGCCCATCACTATGAAGTGTCTGTTAGAGAACTGTAACGTAGACCGTCAGATTGCCCGTTTCGTGCTTCCTGTCGGCGCCACCATCAACATGGACGGCACGGCGCTGTACGAGGCCGTGGCCGCCATCTTTATCGCCCAGGTCAACAACTACGAGCTGGACTTTGGACAGTTGGTCACCATCAGGTACACACACACAAACACACACAGTAACACACACACAAACACACACGTTAACGTCTTTCTTCAGCATCACGGCAACAGCTGCTAGCATCGGAGCGGCCGGCATTCCCCAGGCCGGCCTGGTTACCATGGTGATTGTCCTCACGTCGGTGGGCTTGCCCCCTGATGACATCACGCTCATCGTGGCCATCGATTGGATCCTGTGAGTCGACCCACTCTGTTTCTCTCTCTCTGATTGGTCAGCTGCTGTCCTCATGTTCTAAACCAGGCTTTTCAACCCGTTTCCATAGCGACAGGTTCCGAACCATGATCAACGTCCTTGGAGACGCGTTAGCAGCAGGAATCATTGCACACCTGTGTAGGAAGGACTTCCCTCTGAGCGAAAAGGTAGTGACACAAACCAGTGGTTCAGCCAATGACCCTCCAAAATAAAGGTCTCAGAGAGCGGGGACCCTCCAAAATAAAGGTCTCAGAGAGCGTGGACCCCCACTGTATCTGAAGGTGGTTGAACACAGACATGAACATTGAAGAACAGTCATGTGGAGACAGGACCATCTATAAGGGGGAATAAAGGGGAGAGATTTTTGGGGTCCATCCATAAAGTCAGTAAAATGATGGTCCATTGTTCTATGAATCTGTGATAACCACATTTATTTATTCATCTGAATAATATCCACTGTTATCCAGGAACGTTTATTATTATTATTATAGTCATCTTAAAGATGGAATTCCTGGTTTTAATCACTAATAAAATGGTTCAAAGTGAATAAAAATGGTGGTAAAAGTTGGTGAAATGTGATTTTAAAAACCACAGAGACTGGGTAAAGTGGAGCAAAACAGACAGAAAAAGGGTTGAAATTGTACATTTTGAAACATTTAGTTTAAACTGGTAAATAATGGGCATGACAAATAGTGACTGTGGTTAAATTGGCAAAAATAATCATGAAATCTGGTGAAAAGAGGTTAAAAGTGACAATAATAGGTCAACATATGTGACATTAGGTGTAAAAGTGGTAGAAATGGTTCATAAGTGATGAACATGTCTGGAAAGTAGAAAAATGTGTAGAAAAGTCATTGAAATGTGATGAAGTGTCAGAAATGGGAGAAATGTAGCAAAAAATACATTAAAAAGAGAAAAAGAAATGAAAATATGTTAAAATATGGTGAGTTTGGTGGAGTTACAGAAAAATGGTAAAAATAAGCAAAAATGAGCTCAAATTGTTAAAAAAATATTCCTAGTTTCCTAAGGCATCTGGTGACCCCCTCTCAGTGTCTGACGACCCCAAATGGGGTCCTGACCCTAAGGTTGAGAGTCCCTGCCTCACTACAAAGCACAGTAACCATGGTAACTCTCTGTCCTTCAACAGCCGGTTCCTTCCTATGGGACTCAAACGCCTCACAACTCTCACTGCGTCAACGTTCAGATGACGGAGATGCACACACACACAGACTGCATGTTGGACGCTATGGTAGAGGGAAACCAGAGACACGCCCACACCGTCTACTACAACATCTGCCAGGTGTGATGACCTGGGTGGGACCAGGACCAGGTCTGACCCATTGGATCTTCTTCACCTGGTTACGCTGACGACTCCATTCTTTCTCACAGCTACTGGTTTCCACTGATAACAAAGTGTTCTGTGCCTTTAAATCAAATCAAAGTGCATCTTAAGAGCAGGAAGTAGGCAACACTTCAAAGCCAACATTTAAGTCATACCTCCAGGTCAGAGGTCAGGGGTCAGAATAACACTCTGACCAATCAAAATAAGATCTCCTCTTACCAAACAGCAGCAAGTGTGTATACATCATCATCATACAGTAAGTTAGTGGTGATCTTTGAGCGTTGCTGGGTTCTGTTTATCAGCCTCATCATGAATTACTGAAGCCTGAATTAACATGTCATCAAACTTCATTCATTAGTGTCACATTTACTGAGGAATACCAGTATAAACCAGTATAAACCAGTATAAACTCAATATTAATCAGTATTAATCAGTATAAACCCAGTAAACAGACTGGGAGTGCTGCTGTTCTGCTCAAACTGGTGCCCATGTTAACTGATGAGCAGCTAACACGACCACCAGCTGCTTTAGAACATCAGCACTCATTGGTTAGTGTCAGTCCTCAGACGACCTGTGATTGGACGGAGAGGGGGGGCGTCTGTGACGGCCTTGGCCAAGTGCTCTTCTTCTTCTTCAGCTCCACAGTTAGCTCTGGACATGTTTCCTCTTCACATGTGCTTTATTGCTTCATCACTTCAGGAATCAGACTGTGATGAACATGAACGTTTGGTGCTTCTGATCACAGACTCTGTGTGTGTGTGTGTGTGTGTGTGTGTGTGTGTGTGTTATCACCTCTGTCATCTCCAAACTACTCATGTGTTACTTTCAGCTTTTCATTTGAAAGATTTTCAGTAACGGAATCAAAGCTGACTAAAAAAAAAGAAATATTCCAGCTTCCTGTCACAGTGTTACTAGTTGTGTAGAGGAAATGTAAAAACTCACTGTTTCATAGCCCACATATTTTGAACATTTTACTCATTTTTCTTTCATTTGAGACAGAAATGTATGTAAAACAGCATGTTCTATATCAGCATGTTCTATATCAGCATGTTCTATATCAGCATGTTCTAAAATGTATACACATGAAAAATACATCTAAATGTAAATCTAGATGTTAAATCTAAATGTTACACTACTGTGTGCGCGTGCGTGCTTGTACAAAAGGGATATTAACAGTTTATCCTGTGTTTTGGAATCTAAATGTTAAATGTAAACGTTAAATGTAAATATAAATGTTGCATCTAAATATTAAATCTATATAGAAATTATACAAAGATTAGATTTACATTAAAGATTTAGATTTAAAATTTAGATTTATTTTTTATGTGTAGACATTTTAACATTGACATAGAACGTGTTGTTTTACATGATTTTCTGTTTCAAATGAAAGTAAAATGAGCTAAGTGTTCAAAATATGTCTGCTCTGAAACAGTGAGTGAGTTTTTACATTTGACTAGTTAGTGTGAACAGACTAGTTAGTGTGAACAGACTAGTTAGTGTGAACAGACTAGTTAGTGTGAACAGACTAGTTAGTGTGAACAGACTAGTTAGTGAGAACAGACTAGTTAGTGAGAACAGACTAGTTAGTGTGAACAGACTAGTTAGTGAGAACAGACTAGTTAGTGTGAACAGACTAGTTAGTGAGAACAGACTAGTTAGTGTGAACAGACTAGTTAGTGAGAACAGACTAGTTAGAGAGAACAAAGCTGCCTTAATCCAACTATTGTCTGAACCTCAACTTTCTTCTGCCAACAAAGTGTTGAACTGTATGGTGACTACTGTTTGTTTATGAAATAAATGTATTTTATAAAGTCCTTCAAGTGAACACAATCTATTTCAGCAAGTGACATTAATACAGGGACATTAATCAGGATTAATAATCCTGATTTTACTCTGAAAGTTTAGATTCTATTCTAAAGGTTTTTTCTTTCTTCTAGCTGTAATTCTAAATTTGGATTTAGTAAAAATGAATGTCCCTGATTAGCCTGGGCCTAAATGTATGATTGTAGGTTGCACATGCTAAAATAAACAGCAACTTTTGGCAACATTTAGCGACAAACGTAATTCAAATGTATGTGGATTTTTATGTTACTTTTGACCAGATTTACAGCCATATTTGTGATATTTTTTCTCTCATAAAAATGCAATGTCAATGTTAAATCTATATGTTATATCTAAATCTAAGTGTTAAATCTAAATCTTAATGTCATGGTTAAAACAACATATTTAGAAAATATGCAAATTAACCGTAAGTACCAAAATAAAAGCAAATTTTAATTATAAATATATGAAAAATATCATTTATATTATTTCACAAATACTGCAGTAAATCTGGTAAAAAGTAATATAAACAAATTCACATATGTTTTTTAAACGTGGTTTGTTGCTAAATGTTTATTTTAGTATGTGCAACTTTTTAGCGCCCCATAATAATGCATCAACATCCTGTAGAAAGAGTTACAGACAGAATAAACACATAATAAATAACCAAGAAGTTCATATAGAATCAGTAAAGATGTGACATTTGGGCAGTGATTTTATTCTTTTCTGATGAAAAAAAGAGAAGTGTTTTACTCAAAACTCTGAATTTATTTTTACTCTTGTAAAGATAATCTCATAATTCTCAGTTAAGTCCAAAGCTTTTTTTTCTAAATATTTTACAGATCATATTCAGCTATTAAGATAGTGTGTGTTTGATCATAGTGCATATATTATAGATATAGATAGCTGATAAATGTGTGTAAGTGTGTAGATATTTATTGTGTAACTTTTGTTGTGAAAGGTGAGAGCGGATGTAGTAAGTTTCCTTCCCTCAGCTTTAAACTGGTGTCCGCTCCGCTGCGGTCATTTTTCCGCTCAGAACCAGAGACTCCACCATGGGTCCGACAGGTGAGTCCGGCTTTGGGCCGCTCTGAGTCGGCTTCACACACAGCTTCGTCGCGCTGAGCTGCCGGAGCGTTAGCCACAATGCTAACACCGCGACTAGTCAGCGAAAATAGTAAATTAGCCGTCACTAGCCAACCATGGGTGTTATTTTGTGATAAATAGCTAAGTATAAGTAGTGCTGAGTGTGTTCTGACTAGATATACAGTCTATATAACTTAGTTAAGCAGTTAAATCAGCTAGTTACGGTTAAATAGAGCTACTGAATGAGCACGCGCCTCCATTGGCCAGCGTCCGTTTATAAAACTGTGAAATTAAAGGTCGTCGTGTAAATAAACAGATAACCGGACAAATATGACTAGTGTGTATTTATAAATGATGATGGTTTGTTATATTAACTGCTAAACTAACCAGGTAGTGACAGGTTAATATGGAGCAGAAATAGTAGATATATTTATGCAGACTGACAAATCAGACAGTCTGTGAGTTCTGAGGGGTATTCCAGAAAGGCGGTTCAACAAACTCTGAGTTTATCCATAAACTCTGGGTCAACATAGCCCGATGGGAAACTCTGAGGCAGCGTCCTAATATTCCCTCCTATCTCCTTTCCTATCCACTGTTCCTTCATCCCTGGAAGTGTTTAGGTGGTAGCCATGATAAAGAGTGTTCAAGTTGTCTTTAAGCTTAGGAAAGGAGGCTCAATGCTTCTTTATGACCTCCTTTAGCCTAGGAAACATTGATGCATCCTTTACCAACTAAAGGAGGAGAGATAATGCTGACTGGTGGAATTCTGAGAGACACACATGAGTTTCAAAATGCAAAAATAAGAAATGAGGAGACAAAGAAAAATTTGAGTCAGTAATTTATTTTAAACAACAATTAAACTGAAACAGGCTGTTGATCAGAAGAGCTGATCAAAAGTTTAAGACTGCAGCTCAAAAGAACACTTGTTAATGAGTAGCTGCACCATTCTTCTTCATCACCTAAAAAATAGTTTTGGCATGCTAGATGCTAGTGTTTCCAGGAGGCTAGTGGGAACGTTGCTCCAAGTGGTGAAGATGGCTTCATGGAGGGCCTCCATTGTCTGGAACTAATGTTCACTTTTATCAACTTCCCTTTCCGTCCATCCCCAAATAAAATTGGTTTTAGATCCGGAGAACATTCAGGATGGTCCAAAAGTTATTCCTCTAGAAAAAGTCCGTCAGGTGGTGACTGTGAAGTGCAGCGTTGTCCTGTTAAAACCCAGTCATTCCCACACAGATGAGGGCCTTCGGTCATGAGGAATGAACCCTCCAACATCTCCACATAGTCAGCTCCCTCTACTGTGCCACGTAGAAAACATCTCAGTGGATCTTCTCTTCATGCAGTAACGTTGGAAGCCATCAGGGTTTTTTTTTTCTCATCAGAGAATAAAACTTTCTTCCACCTTTCAATGACCCATGTTTGGATGTCTGTGGCGTTGAAGGAGACAAGGCCTCTGGAGATGTTTTTTTGTTCTTCAAGTCCACCTCTCACAGATGCTGTTTGATGGTTATTGGACTGTAGTTGACATCAGTTCCATCTCTTGATGGACAGCCAAAGGGATCCTGTTGCTTCGGGCCAGTGAATGTTTTGGGTCTACCACTTGACTTTTTTGTTCCATAACCTCGGGATCTTTTAAGAAGTTGAAAATGACCGTCTAACTGCGTCCAACCTCAGCAGTAACGGTGCGTTGCTAGAGGCTTTGCTTATGCAGCTCAACAATTTGACCACGTTCAAAAGGAGAACGTTTTTTAGCCTTTGCTGCAGGAGGTCATCACAGTGTTAATACCCAACACTTAACAATACTTAAACTTTTGATTAGCTGATCAACCTGTTTCACTTTTATTGTCGTTTACAATAAATTGCTTACTCAATTCTTTTGTTGTCTTCCTCCCCTTTCTTCTTTTTCCATTTTGCAGCTCAACTTAGAACCTTCTTAAGATCAAACAGTGAAAAATGTAAATTATTGCCGTTTTTTAACTGGTCTTAAAGTTTTGATCAGGAGTGTATATTATTTCATAATATATTCTATCCCAATATATACCTTTATTATGTTTACTGAGTAAGTATTATTGTATTATAAATATATATATAGTTGCTCTTTGACTAACTATATATGATTCTAAAGTTGTATTTAAACATGAATGTACAATATTTACATTAATGTAATGACTTTGATACACACACACACACACACACACACACACACTGGGCCAGTTTCAGACACACATTTACATATTTATTCATCAGCTCCATCAACATTTAAACATTTTAAAATGATAAACATTTTATTTTATAGCAGCCAATCAGGGCTGTCCCACTCCTACTTATTTCGTAAGTCTGAACAATTTGAGCCCATTTGTTTTTACCCTTTTTCTGCATCTATACCAAACCTGCTTAATGTATTTTTGCTACATTATTCCCATTTCTGACACTTTTCTGCTCATTTTTTCCACTTTCAGACATGTTCATCACTTATAAACCCTTTCTACCACTTTTACACCTAATGTCACATATGTTGACTCATTATTGTCACTTTTAACCTCTTTTCACCAGATTTCATGATTATTTTTTGCCAATTTACCCACATTCACCATTAGTCATGTCTATTATTTGCCAGTTTAAACTAATTGTTCTAATATATTTGAACCCTATTCATCACTTTTTCTGTCTGTTTTTTTCCACTCTAATTTACAACTTTTAACCAATTTCTGTGGTTTTTAAAATCCCATTTCACTATTTTTGGTCACTTTGAACCATTTTATTAGTGATTAAAACAAGGATTTGCATTTTTAAGATGAGGCTAAGGGGAGTGGCTCCAGTAGAGGGTGTGATGCCCCCTGCTGGCTGTGAGCTGCTCTCCTCCTCTAATGATGCTACTGTGGGTGCAGGTGAGCTGGTGTTCTCCGACTCCTCTACAATGTCCTCAGTGAATCGTCTGCGCTGGGATCTGACCTCAGATCAGATCCTGCAGCTCTCGGAGGAACTGATCAGAGAAACCAAACAGGTGTACGACGCAGTGGGAGCGCTGCCCCTGGAGGACGTCACCTACCACAACACCCTGAAGGCCCTCGCTGACGTGGAAGTCCAATACACCGGTCAGTGTCACACACACACACACACACACACACACACACGCAAATTGAATTAAAGAGTTTTCAACCTTGGGGTCACCTGCAATGTCTAGTAATTATTTTAAAAATAATATTTACTGAATTTTTCAACAACTGTGTTCTATAATTTCACTTTGCCAAATATCTGAGCTGGTGCAACTTGTCACTAATTCTGCAAGTTTTCCCACTTAAAAAGATGAGAGGCCTGTAATTTTCATCATAGATAAACCTCAACTATGAGACAAAATGAGAAAAAAAATCCAGAAAATCACATTGTAGGATTTTTAATGAATTTATTTGCAAATTATGGTGGAAAATAAGTATTTGGTCAATAACAAAAGTTAATCTCAGTACTTTGTAATGTACACTGTTGACAATGACAGAGGTCAAATGTTTTCTATAAGTCTTCACAAGGTTTTCACACACTGTTGCTGGTATGTTGGTCCATTCCTCCATGTAGATCTCCTCTAGAGCAGTGATGTTTTGGTGCTGTCGCTAGGCAACACGGACTTTCAACTCTCTCCAAAGATTTTCTATGGGTTGAGATCTGGAGACTGGCTAGGCCACTCCAGGACCTTGAAATGCTTCTTACAAAGCCACTCCTTCGTTGCCAGGGCGATGTGTTTGTGATCATTGTGGTGCTGAAAGACCAGCCATGTTTCATCTTCAATGCCCTTAGTGATGGAAGGAGGTTTTCACTCAGTATGTCACGATTCATGTCCCCATTCATTCTTCCCTTTACATGGATCAGTCGTCCTGGTCCATTTGTAGAGAAACAGCCCCAAAACATGATGTTACCACCCCCATGCTTTACAGTAGGTATGGTGTTCTTTCTCCTCCTAACATGACGAGTTGAGTTTTTACCAAAAAGTTCTATTTTAGTTCCATCTGACCATATGACCTTCACCCAATCCTCTTCTGGATCATCTAGATGTTAGTGGCTTAAGCAGGGGGACACGTCTGGTACTGCAGGATTTGAGTCCCTGGTGGCGTAGTGTGTTACTGATGGTAGCCTTTGTTACTTTGGTCCCAGCTCTCTGCAGGTCATTCACTAGGTCCCCCCGTGTGGTTCTGGGATTTTTGTTCACCTTGTGATCATTTTGACCCCACGGGGTGAGATCTTGGAGCCCCAGATGGAGGGAGATTATCAGTGTCTTGTATGTCTTCTATTTTCTAATAATTGCTCCCACAGTTGATTTCTTCACACCAAGCTGTTTACCTATTGCAGATTCAGTCTACCCAGCCTGGTGCAGGTCTACAGTTTAGTTTCTGGTGTCCTTTGACAGCTCTTTGGTCTTGGCCATAGTGGAGTTTGTGGACAGGTGTGTTTTATACTGATAACCAGTTCAAACAGGTTCCATTAATACAGGTAACGAGTGGAGGAGGAGCCTCTTAAAGAAGAAGTTACAGGTCTGTGAGAGACACAAATCTGGCTTGTTTGTAGATGACCAAATACTTATTTTACAGAGGAATTTACCAATTAATTTAATAAAAATCATACAATGTGATTTTCTGGATTTTATTCTCATTTTGTCTCTCATAGTTGATGTAGGAGCAGTACAGGGTTTGGTTGTTTCTCACATGTTTCTAAATGAGGTTCATGCATGTGAATGGGTATCATGCACACAATCAGAGTATGCACACTTCTGCACCATGGTGATTGGGCGTGGCAATGTGGGAGTAGGTTATATTAGTACGTGCACTCACCTGGCAGGGTGTTTAGTTTGGCTTGCATCATGCTGGTGGGGTGAGTTTGGGAGAGGTACTTTCTGTTAACTGCATCATCCTGTGATCCATCTACAATCTATACTGTGAAGAGGTATCTTAAGGCAACCAATGTATGCTACTAATGTAAGTGCCTATGTCTCCAACACGATCTGGAACAATAAACCTCTCAACTCTGTGCAATTGTTTGGCGTGCGCGTCATCAGTGTTAATTCCCTCCTTGCTTAGCCTACCGTGGCGTGGGAAAAACTGGCTTTTAGTCCATATGCCACAACAGTTGAGGTTTATCTATGATGAAAATTACAGGTGAATAATACAAATTATATACAAATATAATACAGATATTTACAACAATCAAGCTGTGAAGTTACAGTGATGAATTATACAGTTTGATCTCCACAGACAGGAATGATTTCCTGTGACGTTCTGTGGAGCACCGTGGTTGGATTAGCCTTGTGCTGAAGGTTCTAAAGGTGCTGAAGGTTCTAAAGGTGCTGAAGGTGCTTCTGTGACTGACCAGCACATCATGGAGTGGGTGGGACTCATTGACCAGGATGGATTTCACCTTAGAACAGGCTCCTCCTCTCTGTCACCACTGTCAGAGAGTCCAGTTTAATCCACAACGTCACTGACCTTGTGGATGAATCTGTAGGTGTCTGTGACCCTCAGTCTGTTCCTCCAGCAAACAACAGCGTAGAGGATCACACTCACCACCACTGACTCATTAAACATCCTCAGCATTTTTCTGCAGATGTTGAAGGACCTCAGCTTTGGTCCTTCCTGTAGAGGGAGTCAGTGTTCCTCCCCCAGTCCAGTTTATTGTCAATCACCACTCCCAGGTATTTGTACTCCTCCACAATGTCCACACTGACCTCCTGGATGGAGACAGGACTGACTGGCCTCCTGGTTCTCCTCAGGTCCACAATCAGCTCCTTAGTCTTTGTCACATTGAGCTGTAGAAGGTTCAGCTCACTCCATGTGACAAAGCTGTCCACAGCAGCCCTGTACTCCATCTCGCCCCCCTCCCTGATACATCCAACCACTGCAGAGTCATCAGAGAACTTCTGGAGATGACAGGTGTCAGTGCAGTAGCTGAAGTCCATGGTATAGGTGGTGAAGATGAAGGAGAGAGGACAGTCCCTTGAGGGGCCACGCCCCGGTGTTGCTGACCACTTTGTCAGACACACAGTGTCTCAGGCGTACATACTGTGGTCTGCCAGTTAAGTAGTCCACAATCCAGGACACAATGGAGGAGTCCACCTGCATCTCTGTCAGCTTCTCACCCAGTAGAACCAGACGGATGGTGTTAAAATAATATGGGCGGAGCCCAACAGCAAACAGTTTGATGTCCAGGCAACAGATGTGCTCTTTGATGCTGATGTGTGCTGTGTTCCCACTGGTTGTTTACAAAAACAGCGACACCCCTCCCTTTCTTCTTGCTGCTCCCGGTGCACTTCCTGTCTGTCTGAACAGTCTGAAAGCCCTCGATGGAAACGTTGTCATCAGGAATATCCTGGTGCAGCCATGACTCCATAAAACTTATTAAACTGTACTCCTGATGTTCCCTCTGACTCCTGACTAGTGCCGTTAGCTCCTCCATCTTGTTTGCCAGTGACCTCACGTTGCCCATGGTAACCCAGGAGATTCTCAGTTTAAAAGGTTTTTTGTCCATAAGCTGTTTCAACCTGGCTTTGTTAGTTGTCTTTTACCTCCCCTGCAGCCTCTGAGTCCTTCTCCAGATGTTTGAGGATATTCTCTGATCTGGTCTACGTACCAGCCTCATCAGCTGATCTCTGGTGTAAACAATGTGAGCGTGTTGTTGCACTCAGCAGAGTCCGCTGTAGGAAAGTAGCGCGTCCATCATCAAACAAAAACTATTAAAGTGTAGGTAAACAAATCAATATAAGGAAGTAACTGAAGAAAAACCACTTCAAACAAGTTAAAGGTTGAAAAAGTATAAAAAAGCAGGAGTGGCTCTAACAGGCAGCATGTACGGTGGGATATGTGCACTAACACTAGTGTGTGTGTGTGTGTGTGTGTCTGTCTGTCTCAATCCAAACCACATCATTAAAATTAAACATAGCTATTACCAAAGATGATGTAAGGGGTAAAAAAAAGATAATATTATTAATAATAATAAATCCATGAAGAAATAGATTAATAATTGTATGAAAAAGTGTCAAAGCTAACTTTGTGTTATAGAGCAAACACAGTGGTACCAATGATCATGTGTTGATAAATGCAGCGTCATTAACAAGTTACATCCTTAAATATTCCTGATTCTGATACCAAAACAGACACAAACTACACAAAAGAAAGAAAATACAGAAAACAGACAAATTGCAGGTATCAGTAATAATGTGAGCCTTTTAAAATTCATTTTATTTAGTTTGAATGATTGTGTTTTGATCTGTTCTGAATGTGTCTGTTTATGCTCCAATGACAGCTGTGGTTTGTTTAATGTGATTTTCAGATTTTGCTGCTGCTCCACTAATCCAATCAGATTATCTACATCAGATCTGATGTTAGATCTGGTCGTAGTGTACGATCACGTCACTGTTGATAAATACTGAATCTTGGTGAACACACGTTGTGAGCTCAGATCTGAAAGTCCCAACGGTTAATGAATGAGGACCAGTGTGTGTTTCCTGTCTGCGTTTGAGTTCCTTTAGTTCTGTAGAACTAGATTTATATTCAAATAGTAATAACAGGAAGAATAAGGTCATAGAATGGGACTGTTGTGTTTGATATTTAGAAATGTTATTAAAAAATGTGACATTTATCAGTGGACTGATCATCTTTGGTGTGTGTGTTCAGTGCAGAGGAACATGTTGGACTTCCCTCAGCACGTCTCTCCGTCTAAAGACGTTCGTACGGCGAGCACCGAGGCTGATAAACGTCTGTCAGAGTTTGACGTAGAGATGAGCATGAGGGAGGACGTGTACCTGAGGATCGTAGCTCTGCAGGTATGACCGCCCCCTCCACTCTCTGACCAATCACAGCTCAGCGCTCCTCTGTTATCACTGACTGTGTGTGTGTGTGCAGAAGAAGAAGGAGGAGGTTGATGCTCTATCAGCTGAGTCTCGACGCTTCATGGAGCGTTTGATCAAACTAGGAACCAGAAACGGTCTGCACCTGCCCAAAGACACACAGGAGGTAACTGGGAACACACTGGGATTAAACTGAGAATGGTTTTAGACTTTCAGCACACACACAGGCTGCTCTGACTCTGGAAGAACCTCTTCTATCCCGGTTTTCTACATCCATACCTGTGAATGAAACCTGTCATCTCCACAGGAGATAAAAAAAATCAAGAAGAAGCTGAGCAACCTTTCCATCGACTTCAACAAAAACCTGAATGAAGACACCACCAGCCTGTCCTTCAGCAGAGAGCAGCTGGGTTTGTTTGTTCACTATAAACTATATTTATAATCATCATTAGTTTGATGCCTTTTATTTACTGCTCTTTTAATATATATTTATACAGTGGGGCAAAAAAGTATTTAGTCAGCCACCAATTGTGCAAGAACTGCCACTTAAAAAGAGGAGAGGCCTGTAATTTTCATCTTAGGTATACAGTAGTCCCTCGTTTATCGCGGGGGTTACGTTCTAAAAATAACCCGCATTAGGCGAAATCTGCGAAGTAGTCCGCTTTACTTTTTACAATTATTATACATGTTTTAAGGTTGTAAAACCCCTCACCACACACTTTAGACACTTTTCACAGACAGACGTCGACATTGTAGGTTTTGTCGGGGAGAAAACTTGCAAACATACAGCATTTCAGAGTGTACAGGATCAAAAAATGTCCCCATTAGCTTCATATGTGAGTTTGAAGTGAAGCCCCCGCCCACCAGCGACACATCCAACTGTCACCACCTGTGAAAAAAGCCGGTATGCTTAGCGGCTAATGCTATGCTAGCTCAGTGCTACAGAGATAACTTTTATTTGCTACTACCACCTCCTCACTGATTCTCCTCCACACCTAATCCTTCCTAGTCCTGGTTATAAAGGACGTGTCCTACAGCTCCAGGTGGTCACACACAGCTTCTACTCCATGGTTGAATGGGTGAACAGACCAGTGTCTGTGTTAACCTGACGTCATTGTCAACAAATGGCGCTCGGATTGAACCGCCGCACAGGAAAGATTTCTCATCTGGGCCGCGTCTACCCATTGACTGTATGTAATCTGGTTGTATGGACATTTCAGGACGCATCCGGTGTGAACGCTGCAGCCAATCAGAACACAGAACACAATGCTCATATACGCTGTAAAAATGCATATAAAATTGCACTGTAAAAAAAATCAGCGAAACACTGAGGCCACGAAAGGTGAAATGCGTTATAGCCAGGGACTACTGTATATAAATATATTTTTTTTTTTATTTTTTTACTTTCTTTTTTTTCAGAAATAAAACGATTTTTTTTAAAGAGTTTTTAAGTTTTAAAGTTTTCAGTTGACTTATATTTTGGCTTTCCAGGGGGTCTTCCTGAGGACTTCCTGAGCTCGTTGGAGAAGGATGGAGACAATCTGAAGCTGACCCTGAAGTATCCTCATTACTTTCCCACCATGAAGAAATGCTTCGTCCCTGAGACGCGCAGGAAGTTAGAGGAAGCCTTCAACTCCCGCTGTAAGCAGGTGGGAGAGCCGGCAAACTGCATCACTCACTCACAGGAGCAGGCGGCGCCACACGGACTCTCTATCTTATCTATTTCCACCTGTACTTCCTGCTCTACTTCATGCTGTACTTCCTCCTGTGCTTCCTGCTGTAGTCCCTGTTGTTTTTCCTGTTGTTCTTCCTGCTATACTGTACATCCTGTTGTACTTCCTGTTGTACTTCCTGCTGTGCTTCCAGGAGAACTCTGGGATCCTGAGGGATCTGGTAGATCTCAGAGCTCAGAAGAGCTCCCTCCTGGGCTTCAACACACACGCTGACTACGTCCTGGAAATGAACATGGCCAAGACCTCCACCAAGGTCCACCACTTCTTGGGTCAGTCCAAGACCACAGACTCATGATTTATACTGGTTTATACCAATGTTTCTACTGTTTTTTTTTTAGTGGTTAATCCTGAATCATACTTGTCAATACCAATGTTTATATTGGTTCATAACGGTTTAAACTGTTTTTTTATTGTTTTATGCTGAATCATATTGGTTTATACCAATGTTTGTACTGGTTCATACTCATTTTATATCAATGTTTATACTGGTTCTAACTGATTTAAACTGGTTTGTACTGGTTTATATTGGTTTATATCGATGTTTATACTGCTTTGGACTGGTTTATACCAGTGGGCGTGTACTGTAGCTGTTCCTACTCAACATTCTTGAAGCCAAAATACGGCGCTTCCATCTTGCAAATTTGACGTAATTTGTAGCCAGAGTCTGCGCAGTAGGGTCCGGCGGGGGGAGCCCTGGTAACACGTAGGGATATGCATTGTTAACCGGTTAACCTCCTGTCCCAGATGGGGGGTCAGGTCTGGTCTTGATGTAGCTGAGCTGCGTAAAGTCATCAGGGCAGTACGCTCCTCTAATCCTGGAATAAGTTATTTCCTCATATCGTCCAGGAAGGTAGATGGCGGCGCGCATAGTCGCAGCGGCTCACGGCTCTCCGTTCCAGTGCTTTTTCTCAGTTGTTTGTTCATTTTTCTCTGCCGATTTTCTTTATGTTTTGCTTGATTGGTAACGCGAACATTCATTACACCCGTCAGATGGTTCTGGATATCGGGAATCGACACCAGATATCTGTTGTGAGTGACTTTCACCACACGCATAGCATCCCAGACGACATAGCGAGACCGCCGGGCTCTCCGTGGATTGTTGTCGGGTCGAGGAGGCAACGCAGACGGAGGAGGGAGAGGAAGCAGAAGCGGGGCCGCAGGTCCAGTGTTATGCTAAGGCTCAGGAAACAACCACACAAGCCACCTCTACCGAGCCTGTATCTCTCCAATGCCAGATCCCTGGTGCATAAAACGGATGACTTGGTACTACAACTTGCTGGAAATCGCTATGTTCGTGAATGCTGTGTTCTGATTATCACGGAAACCTGGCTTCACCCGGGAATACCTGATGCTAGCCTGCAGCTAGCAGGGCGGACTCTGCTCCGCTGGGAGAGGAATAAAGACTCAGGTAAGAGTAGGGGAGGGGGGCTCTGTATGTATGTGCATGAAAACTGGTGTAACAATGGGACAATCGTAGAAAGACACTGTTCCCCAGACGTCGAGTACATGTCCGTAAGATGCTGACCTTTTTTTCTGCCGAGAGAGCTATCTGTGGCGATCGTCACGGCTGTTTATATTCCACCTGATGCCAATGTAAACACAGCACTCTCTCACCTGCTGAACAGCAGCGAGCCCATCCCGATGGTGTTCACATAATCGCAGGGGTTTTTAACAAAGCCAACTTGAAGACTGTACTCCCGAAGTTCTACCAGCATGTCAAGTGTTCTACTAGGGGGAAGAACACTTTGGATCATGTTTATACCAACATTACACATGCGTACAGAGCCGTTCCCCTCCCCCACCTTGGCCAGTCTGACCATCTTTCCCTCCTGCTCTCACCAGCCTACACCCCCCTTAGACATAGGGCTAAACCCACCACTAAGACTGTTAAAACCTGGACTGGAAACGCACTCCTCAAACTACAGGACTGCTTTGAACAGACAGACTGGGACTTATTCACACATCAGGACTTGGAGACATTCACAGGAACGGTATTGGACTATATCCAGTTCTGCATTGGGAATGTGACTGTGGACAAAAACATCCGGGTTTTCTTAAATCAAAAACCCTGGATGACCAGACAGGTCCGCACACTCCTCAGGGCCCGCGATGCTGCCTACAGGTCAGGAGACAGAGCTCTGTACAGAGCTGCTCGAGCTGACCTGAAAAGAGGAACAAAAAGAGCCAAGGCAGACCACAGGATGCGCATAGAGTCCCACCTGTCCAGCAACAACACACGGGAAGTGTGGCGGAGAATAAAAGACATCACAAATCTCAGAGGCTGTGATGTGTCCACAGAAGACGTGAGCATGGCATTGGCTGAGGAGTTAAACTACTTCTTCGCTCGTTTTGAAAAACCTCAGCAGTACTCATCTGCTCCAGCCCTGCCCCCACCCCTATCTGGCTCCTGCACCACTCCATTCACTGTACAGGAACACAATGTCAGGCGGGTGCTTCTGACAGTGAACCCTAAGACAGCTGCTGGCCCAGACGGAGTACCTGGCAAGATGCTCAGAGCATGTGCCTACCAGCTTGCCCCCACCTTTACCAGGATCTTCAACCTCTCCCTGGCCCAGGCAGTCATCCCGTTGTGCCTAAAATCAGCCACAATAATCCCAGTACCTAAGAAGTCCCCCACCACCATGCTGAACGATTACCGCCCAGTGGCCCTCACTCCAGTAATCATGTAGTGCTTTGAGAGATTGGTCCTTCAGCACATTAAGGACTATCTCCCCCCGGACTTTGACACACACCAGTTTGCATATTGTGTGAACAGATCCACAGAGGACGCCATTTCTGTAGCTCTGCACTCTGCACTGAACCACCTGGAGCAGCGGCAGAGCTACGTTCAGATGCTTTGTGGATTACAGTTCAGCCTTTAACACAATAAGTCCAGACAGACTCATCACTAAACTGAACACTCTCGGCCTTCCACCTCTCACATGTGCCTGGATAAATGACTTTTTAACCACCCGACCCCAGAATGTGAGACTTGGCCCCCACCTCTCCTCCACCCGTACACTGAGCATCGGCTCCCCACAGGGCTGTGTGCTGAGCCCCCTCCTGTACTGCCTCTACACCTACGACTGCAGCTCGGCCCACAATGACAATCTCATCGTCAAGTTTGCCGACGACACTACAGTGGTCGGACTCATTTCCAAGAACGATGAGACGTCCTACAGAGAGGAGGTCCTGAAGTTGGCAGCCTGGTGTTTGGAGAATAACCTCGCTCTGAACACCAAGAAAACATGAGAGATCATCATGGACTTAAGGAAGCACAGCACAAACCCAGCCCCCCTGTACATCAACGGTGAGTGCGTGGAGAGGGTCCACACTTTCAGGTTTCTTGGTGTTCTCATCTCCGCGGATATGTCCTGGTCAGAGAACATCACGGCAGTCTGCAAGAAGGCTCAGCAGTGGCTACACTTCTTGAGAGATCTCAGGAGATATAAACTAAATTCCAACCTGCTGCTGATCTTCTACCGCTCAGCCATCGAGAGCCTGCTGTCGTACTGTATCACAGTATGGTACAATATGGAGGCTCCAGAGAGTTGTAAAGGCAGCACAAAGAATCATTGGCTGCCCTATCCCCTCCCTGATGGACATTAACACCTCCTGCTGTCTCAACAGAGCTAAAACCATCACCAAAGACTGCTGCCATCCTGGCTTTGACTTGTTTGACCTGTTGCCCTCAGGGAGGCGCTACAGGTGCATTAAGGCCAGAACAAACAGACTCAAAAATAGTTTTTTTCCAAAAGCAATAACCGCTCTGAATTCTCATATGCGCTGATCTCATATTCATACCCACGGACTCTGCCCAGCCACTTTTTAAATACAAAATGCACATACTGTTCACTTTACCTCATTTCCTGTACTGTCTATTTATTTATTTATGTACTATGTTTTATTGTTTGTTGTTTATTTGATTCTTGCACTGCTACTGGAGTTGGCTGTTTTTAATCTCATGGTACATGTGTACAATGACAAATAAAGGCATTCGTTCATTCGCATCTAACTCGGTCAATCTTTACAGCGATGATGATGATTATGAATACAATGATGCTGATGAAGCGCTGATCAAGGAGAGAGATTTTAACTGTGACTCAGTCACACTACAATAATTTGATCAATGATTTGATCAAATCAACCTGTTATATTGTTTATCAATAAAGGCATTTCAAATTAATAGTGAACTTTATATTTTCACGGATTTAAATGACATTTACAAGCGTTGGGAAAACTCCAGGTTCCATGATTTCTAGACAGTCAACAAAAATGACATCACCGGATCCTTTCCTTCAGCCTGCCTTCATTCACACATGCGCTTTTTGGCTCAACGCGCGGTGGGCATCTCAGCAGCCTGGACTAGAGAATACGCATAGGAGAGAAGCGCGTAACTGCAGGTGCACAAAAAAGTGCAGAAGTCCAGACGGGAGAATAGACCACAAAGAGAGCTACACAAGATCCGTCATATCATCATCATATATGACGTCAAATCTCGTTTTCCTCAAATAACTTATTTAACACAAACTTCACAGAAAAATGAGCACTTGAACACAATGTAGGGTGATAATAAGTAATGATCACAGCAGAGTTTAGGGTTGGGAAAAAAAAACGGTACCAGTATTTTAACTTTACAGTTTGACCCACATCCCATCTGTTATCATTGAGGAGCCAGTCAGCAGGGGGAGCTCTAAAAATAAAAGCTTCACTTCCCCGTGAGAGTGCGTCATCCATTATTTTTAGTCTATGGTTTATATTGGTTTATGCTAGTGTATACTGGTTCATACTGGTGATTTATACCGGTTTATATTTGTCTATACTGATTAAAATATGTTCATACTGGTGTGTGTCATTTAGAGGAGCTAGCTGTGAAGCTGAAGCCGCTGGGTGAAACAGAGAGAGCTGTGATGTTGCAGCTGAAGCAGAAAGAGTGTGAGAAGAGAGGGGAGGCCTTCAGTGGAAAGCTGCATGCCTGGGACACACGCTACTACATGACCCAGGTACGACATCACTTTCTCTGCTGCTACCTGTTTCTTGTTTCCTGTTCTGACCGGGGTCTGTGGGCGGGGCCCTCAGGTGGAGGAGACCCAGTATGCGGTGGACCAGAACCTTCTGAAGGAGTTCTTCCCCATGGAGGTGGTTACTGAGGGTCTGCTCCACATCTACCAGGACCTCCTGGGTCTGAGCTTCACTCTACAGGATGGGGCCGCCGTATGGCACCCTGACGTCACCCTCTACTGTGTGACGGAGCGCAGCAGTGGGAGGGTGCTGGGACAGTTCTACCTGGACCTCTACCCTAGGTACATCCATCCTACATCCATCCATTTTTCCATCCAGCGTGTTGTTGACCTCTTGTTACCGTGGTTACCCACAGAGAGGGGAAGTACGGCCATGCCGCCTGCTTCGGCCTCCAGCCAGGCTGCCTGCTGCAAGATGGCACTAGGCAGATGTCGGTAGCCGCTATGGTGGCTAACTTTAGCAAACCTACGGCCGACGCCCCCTCACTCCTGCAGCACGATGAGGTGGAGACTTACTTCCACGAGTTTGGACACGTCATGCACCAGCTGTGTGCACAGGTAACACAATGTAACACACAGATACACACGGTTGTTGATTGGTTGGTTCCTCTGAAAATACATGTGCTACACACACACACTGTTGGCCTGTGTTCGACTCAGTCTGGTGGTGCTTCACATGCACATGATAAATGTGTTTGTTTTTTTACTCATTTTTATATTTTTTTTGTTTGGTGTATTTGTCTGTAATGTATGTTTTTTTTGTAGTTGTGTATTTCTGTATCTTTCTGTTGTGTTTCTGTGCTTTGTTTGTATAATTATTGTTCTGATTCAAAATATTTTGTGAGATGTCTCACTATGAGATACACACTCCCTGTAGCACTCAGAAGCACTTTTCTCAATCCGCCAAGCCCTGATTGGCTGGAAAGAACTTTCCATCCGACGGGGACACTCCCACCCTCTATAAGAGGGAGGGCAGATGTACAGTTCCTCATTCAAACACCTCTTCTCTCTCATGCACATTTTGCGTTTTTATCGGCTAAACTGTTCACAGGCGGATTCCTTCGGGTTTTCCAGTTGCTGGGCGCTGGTAAGTATAAAACGCATTGAGAGGACCACAACAGGTCGAGATGCAACCAGCACTTGCTCTGCTCGGTAAGTGCTACTGCTTCACAGGCAAGTGAAAATCAGAGCCCCAGCTCCGGCTGTCGGCTTCACCACCGTGTAAGGCCTGGTTCCAGCTCCGCACCACGTTACTCAAGCCCCAAAAACCAGCTACCCAGCTGCCGTTCCATAAAAGTCAATGCTCTCCCCTACATCTCTGATGTCCGGCGCACGTTGTCCTGCATCCCTGCTAGCACCTGTTAGCCGTCACATGGAAGCATAAAAGCCAATCTGCTCTTCTTGCTGGCCTCAAGCAGCGATGGGAACCGAGGCTCCTCTCACCGAGAAGACGGGATGCACTGGGGCTCGCTGCATGGCGTTCAACGCATGCAGCCTCCGTCGTAGGACATGGCCGTTATAGACTCTGCTGCTGCCCGTGGCCATAGCTGGGGCTCCCAGCAGCCTGCTGCCTTTGTTGCCTCTCTGGAGTTGGCAGTTTCCACGCCTTCCTCCTCTCTCCCAAGCTTAGACACTGTGGGGCTGTGCAGGTGCGCTGTGGCGCACAGCTTTCCAAGCTGAACTGTGTGAGGATTTTGCTAGGTCTCAGGTCCCAGCGACAGTGGAGGAAATTTCATCCGTAGCAGGTGTGTGTCTTCGCACCCAGCGGCGCGCCATGTGGGCCTTGGGTAGCGTGATAAACATCATGGTGCTTCAGGACCGAGCGCGTTGGCTCAACCTTTTCTGACGCAGAAAAGAGCCACATCCTCGACGTGCCGGTGGTCCCGGACGGGATATTCCGCCCGTAGCTGGCTTTTGTGTAGCGATGCTGCAGAGATGAAAAGAGGGATGATGAATCTATCCATCTGTGTCTTCCACGGAAGCCCCCTGCTCCCCAGGGTCCGCAGTTTAAGTCACCGCGTCCGGCCGCTCTGCCATCCACCCAGCCTCAGCGAGGCCCACCAGGCTGGCCCGCGGCTGCTGTTACGCCAACACAGCCCACTCAAACAAGGAGGAAGGAAAGGATGATCTGTCCATGGGCTCCTCACAGCCCGTCCTCCCCACCATCAAGGCACGGTCCTTGGACGGTCGGGAGAGGACATGTTTCAGGCCGAACTTCACGGGAAGTTTGGCTCACGCCCCCCTCTTCATGTTCACAAACTTGCATCCACTCACTTGTTCAAATAAAGATGATGTGTACGTTGCCCAAGCACCCTGGCCAAAGGCCAGGGGCGCAGCATGTAAAAGAAGTATCCTCAACTATAAGCAGCGTGGTAACTGTGCCTGCCGTCTCCACTCTGCAGGAGGCCTTTGCCTTCTCCGGGTTGGAGGCTGCTGAGTTCCCGTTACCACGCTGTCCCCGGGAATGAGCAGTACTGCATGCTCGTTCCTGGGGGTATGGCTCTGCTCCACCGGCAGGGGGCGCCACCTTGACAGGGTCGGCTCCTCTGCTGTTAGGCAGGCTGCCATCGACAGAGGGCTCCACCGCCCTCCGGTTGGGCCCTCTAGTAGTGTGCGATCCGTTGCTTCAAGAGGGCGCCGTTATGCCACAAATAATTTTTCCGGCCCTCTCTGGGAGAGGGCGCCACCGTCCCACTGCCTCCCAGGCTGAACGACCACCCTCTCTGTTAAGAAGGAGAAATGGGCAACGATCGCAGCTCCACCATGGGTGCTGCGGACAATATCGGGGTTACATGCTGCAGTTTGCGGCTGTCTCTCCTTGTTTTGCCGGTGTAATACACACTCAGGCCCAGGGGGACCCGGCCCATGTATTGCAAGAGGAGATCAGCTCTCTGCTGAGCAGAGGAGCTATCTCAATCGTTCCACCCGCACTGTCCCAGAGCGGTTTTTAACTCCAGGTATTTTCTGGTCCCCAAACGAGGGGGGGGGGGGCATTCACCCTAATCTGGATCTACGGGCTTTGAACCGATACTTTTAGCACAATCTGAATCGGAGGCCACAGCGCACATGCGCATTCACTTATCTGACCTAGGGTTTGTAATAAACAAGGAAAAGAGCATGTTGTCCCTTACACAGGAAACTATCTCTCGGTGTCTCGAGACGTTCAGGGCATGCCTCGCACTGTTTCGACTGGGCAAATCTGTTCAGTTCAGATTATGTCTCCGGTTACTCGGATTGATGGCTTCGACCATCCACCTCGGCCACCTCCACAGGGTTCTGGTTACGCCGGAGTGCAGCGCAGCCCTGCGCCGCTGGCGGGCCTCTGATTTCCTGATGCGCGGTCTCTCCATTCTTACATCCAGGAAGGGGATCTGCATGGACGCCAGCCTGATGGGCTAGGTGTTCGAAAGCAGGTCGGTGAGAGGCTGCTGGGAAGCAGACCTCTGATGCTATCACATTAATTATTTGGAGTTGTGAGCGGTGTTCCTCTTGCTGATCCACTTCCTCCCGTCTCTTAGGGGAGATCATGTCCTGGTGAGGACTGATAGTACCATGGTGGTGGCGTATATAAACTGCCAAGGTAGGGGCACGCCGGTGTACGGGGAATGGAGGTTACACCCACTGGTGGTGGAACACTTGTGCGCTATGGACGGGTCGAGGCGGATTTGTTCACCGAGATTTACCAGTTGCTGTGCGCTCCTCCTCGGCAGCTCCCACTGTGCTGGGATCTGCTGTCGCAGGCAGGAGTAACGATCTTCCACCCACACCCAGAGAGTCTGGGTCTGGGGGCTTGGCCCCTGAATGGCTCCGTCTGTCAGCGGTGGGACCCTCACAGTGTGTGATCTCCAGCTTACAGGGCACCCGGGCCTCTTCCACTAGCTTTCTGTATGATTGTATGTAAATAACCTACAGTGTTTTGAGGGTTGGTTTCCCCAGTGGTGTCACATCCCTTTTTCAGGGCCCGGGGGGGAGTCATCTTATCATCCCTGCAGGGCCTGATTGACAAGCGCATAGCCTGTTTCACTGTGAAAGTGTATTTAGCGGCGATCGCAGCCTGTCATGTGGATTTTAGAGTTGGAGTTAAAGTTGAGTTTATTTGTCATTGCACATGTTACAGAGCAACAAAATTACATTTCAGTTCAATCCCATCCAAGAAAACATGAAAAGACAATCATAACATGGGAGCACAGGAGCGGGAGAACTGCGGTTCGCCACAAGGGCGGCTCCCCTTATTCAGATGAGAAATGGGATAACAACGATGGGGAGGAAGAAGAGATAAAAAAGGCAAAAACCAAACTAGGCCCTTGTAAAGAGGGGCAGAGTTTGGGATCATGAAAAAAACTCTTCAGCAACATTGCGACAGAAACCCACAAACACAACATTCAATTCAATACAAGAGCACGTTAGCACAGGGGATGGGTCTTTAATATGGGTAGTTCGCAAGTTAGCCACAGTGTGGCGCTGCCCTTATGGCGTGCCTCCTACTGCCCAACCGCTGGGAGGGAGGATGGTTGGAGCCGGAGGAGACGGTGACAAAGATAGGATATGTAGTGATGAAGGGGGAGTGAAAGTGTTCGTTGAGATAAGCCTGTTTACTCAGACTCTGCTGCTGACTCTCACATAGAGATGACCTCGAGAGTTCGTTAGCAGAGCCTGGTCAAGGTGTACATGAAAAGTGAGGGAAAGGTCCGAGCGTCTTATCAACATTCCGTCCTTGGGGAGTTTGGAGAGAAGAAAACAGACCACGGGCTGTTAATTCGGGGGGGGGGGGGGGCGAATGAGAATAGAGAAGGTGTTTTGAGACGGGCTAGCCATGACATAGCTGCCAGCCTTACTGTTCCTGGTCAGTTCGATAAGTGATCCAATAGTGTGGCCATATCCTGTGAGACAAACTATCCTCCTCTTAAAGTTCCACGGTGGAATCCATCTGAGAGAGTTCAGAGAGTTTGGCTCCTTTCTTCGTTAACTGCGGCTTCCAATAATGCTGCCAACGTAATCCAATTTTTGCGATAATTCAGGAAAATGCCAGATCCAATCAGCATAAGACCCGATATCATACATTCCAATCTGGTGGTGAACGTCTTCCACATCCTCAGGACTTGTGAACTCTCCCATTGCCTGTCCTTCTAGTAGAGAAATTTGACCAAAAGCGAAGAAAGACCAGATAATCAATTCCATGATTAGATTCAGGATTGGGATGCTGATATATGCTCCTGTTAGATTTGAACAAGACAAAAGAGCAGCAAGCAGGGAAAACGAGGGAGAGGGGAAAAAAAGCGTCCGTCTCCTCTGAGAGCAAGCAGGAAAAAAAAAAAAACGGTGAGTCAGCTCTCACTGATCGGCCGTTTTTCATGAAGTGAGCACTATGGTTCCCCCCATGGCCAGACCGCTGGTTCCACCTTGGGATCTGGCGGTGGTTCTCATTACAACTTAATAATAATTATTTTAATTAATAATGATTATTAATGGTTAAGGGTTCTATTTCATAATGAGTGAGACATCTCACTCATGTTACTCATGGAACTGGGGTTATCAGCTGTTCGTCCTCTTGGCTAATTCCCACAGGGGGAAGCCTGTTGCTAAGCAGCACCTGTCACAGGTGTTACTTATGGGGCGATGGGGGCCATTGCTTTGGCAATGGCTCCCCATTACCAAGAACAATAGGGGTCAGTGTTTTGGCCTATGAGGGTTGGGGTCTGCAGCTGCCTGAGGTCCTGCACGCACACTTAACTCGATGTCCCGCCACGTTCTGGGTCTTGTTCAGGGGAGTGTCTGTTCAGGACATTTTTGCAGCGGCGAATTGGTCCTTGCCCCTCACGTATGTCTGGGTTTACATGCTGAACTGTTTGCTGTCCTGATGTATAACTGACTCTGCCTTGGGGGCTGGTTTTTTTCGCTCAATAACTTTAGGTTATGTACATAACCCCGGTTCTATGAGTAATATGAGGGAGATGTCTCACCAGACAACCCTTCTTGCTCGAACAAGTGAGAAGTGGTGCTTATTTTGAATGAGGAACTGTACATCTGCCCTCCCTCTTATAGAGGGTGGGAGTGTCCCCGGCGGATTGAAAGTTCTTTCCAGCCAATCAGGGCTTGGCGGATTGAGAAAAGTGCTTCTGAGGGCTACAGGGTGTGTGTATCCCATAGTGAGACATCTCACTCATATTACTGATAGAACCAGGGTTATATACATTACCTAAAAGTTTTTTGTTGCCATTGTAGTGTGATTCTGGAGTCATTTTGTGTAATGACTACCGGTTTCAACTAACCCAGTATTTTTTTAAATGTTTTTTGGTGTAGTTTTGTGCATTTCTGTTGTCATCTTAGTGTATTTTTTGTATACTTATTTAGTTTTGTGTATTTTGAGTCATTTTAATGTTTTTATTGTAGTTTGGTGTATTTTTCTGTAATATATATTTTTGGAGTCATTTTGTGTGTTTTTGGAGCCTTCTGTATATTTTTGTGCATTTCTGTTGTCGTTTTGTGTACTTTTTGTAGAAATATTTAGTTTTGTATATTTTGAATAATTAAAATTTTATTTTTGTTTTGTGTGTGTGTGACTCGCTACTCCATGGCTCACACACACACAAGCACGCGCTTTAGCCGCGCACATGCACATACATCAGTGACATACAATCATTGAGACTTGAGAGCTTTCCTAGTTTATCAGTGTGAGCGTGGCTGCTCAGACGCCCCTCCCCCCCCTCTCCGGTCTAAACTAACTTCCTCTCTCTCACTCGTGTGTTTATAGTACGTGTAGCTCGGGTGAGGAGCTGTGTAGTGAAATAGATATAGATGGTGCTCTAGCGCCCCCTCACACCCTGAGGTCAAAAGCTGAATAGGATGTCAGAGTTACTGCCCTCTAAGGGTTGAACGCTGCTATTACAATAGAATGTTTCTATTGGCTGACACAGATTATTGTGACCATTGAGCATCACCAAATTTCACTGTTGGCCCTGCCCCTCCTATAAAAGCTGAGAGGAGGGAGGAGGGGTTCCTCCAGTTACAGCCCTCAGTGAGCATTGATTGACTATTAATGAGGAAGTTTAATGGTCTTTGTGAAATGGCTGCTGTAGCTGTGATATTAGTAAATCTGAGCTTCTATAAAGATCAGATTCTGGTCTAATCAGAGTGCGTGCGTGTGTGTATTCCCGTCTGTCTCTCTGTGTGTGCGCGAACGTGTATTTACTCATTGCTGTGTGAGTCTTCCAGCCTGAGTGGGTGTGTCTTATTGCATCAGGAGCCCTGCCCATAATTGAGGCGTTTTTTGAGTTTCCCCCTTAGTGGCAGGTCAGCAGAAAGCAGGCGTTCAGTTACAGTGTAGAGGTCTACCTGGAGAGCTACGTGTAGCTACATTGTTGACTAGACACATTAGCAGATATACTGTATATCAGGGTTAACACACTGTGTGTGTGTGCGTGTGTGTGTGTGTGTGTGTGTGTGTGTAGGCGGACTATGCGATGTTCAGTGGCACTCATGTTGAGAGGGACTTTGTGGAGGCCCCGTCCCAGATGTTGGAGAACTGGGTGTGGGAGAAGGAGCCTCTGCTCAGGATGTCCAGACACTACAAGACTGGGAAAGCTATCCCTGAAGACCTGCTGGATAAACTCATCAAGTCTAGGCTGGCCAACACAGGTCTCACACACACACACACACACACACACACACACACTGTAGCACTATTTGTGTGTGTGTGAGAGAAAGAGAGAGCTCATTGTGTGTGTGCGTGCTCAGGTCTGTTCAACCTGAGGCAGATCGTTCTGGCCAAACTGGATCAGTCTCTACACACTCAGAACAATCTGGACGCTGCTGAGGAGTACGCACGACTATGTGACCTCATCCTGGGAACACCTGCTTCACCAGGTCTCACACACACACACACACACACACACACACACACAGTTTTACATTGTGTGGTAGAACAGGACCAACACTGACCAATCACAGCGCACCAATGATCAGGTAGTGATAAATGGCTTAATTCTATTGTCATTAACATGTTACGCCCTTAAATTTTCCTGGTTCATAGGCCCCGCCCATTGAGGTCAAAGAGCAAAAAACATTTACGCGATGAAAATGAACGTTGTCACATCTGAACAAAACAAAGTGAAAAGTGGAGTTAAAGGAGGCAGTAACTCATTAAATGATCAATCACTATCAGATTGAATCATCAATTAGTCTGGTTACAAATTGAGTCACAACAGCTAAAGTGACTCTTCCTAAATGAACAGCTTCAGACGTGTCTGACAAATGTTAGTATTAATGTATCTTCTGTTTTTAAAGAATAGAACTTAACATGTATGATCTTTGATGCAGTCAAATTCACTACAGGTACGTATCAGTGAACATTATTGTTGATTGTTACGCCCCCTGGTGGCATTGCCACACATTTATAAATTAGAACATGTGACAACAGTACATGTAGCAAAAGTCACAAATATTCCTTCATTGAAAAGATTCTTAAAGGAGAAGCAGCAATTATTTTGGGATTTTTTTTCTTTAGTTTATTTTTTTATAAAAACATATAATGATTAGTAGTTTTTCATTCATTTAGTATAATTTTAAGGAATAAATACTTTGTCAGGATATAAATGTACTTATATAGTGATATAATATTTCCTCCATATCAAACAGCACTACTGTAGAGGGAATAATCAAGACATTAATATATAAATAAAAACTAAATCACATTACTGATTAAATACTGCAGCACATTTGGAAAAGCTTTAGGTTAACTTTACATTTTAAAGACAGCTTAGTCATTCAGACGCAGTATTGATCCACATCCATGCATCAGTCTAATGATGGAACAGCTGATCACTTTGAATAAATAAACACAGACATCAGCCAGTAGGGGGCGTAACAGCGTACGCTAACATCACCATTTATAACTACTAAAGCTTAGTGAATCTTATTGAACACATCTAATCATACGACTGGTTAATCAATGATGGCCAGTGTGTAATGATGATGAATCTGTGCATCATTTGTTTTTCATTATGTAACAAAAACACGAAAAACTAAAAATTTGTTCCCAAAACCAAAATGGAAAACGAAAAAAGCCTTGTTTTTTAAATTCAAGCTCTTTTGCTTTGGTACAGAAAATGTTTACTCCATTACTGATTGGTTAAAGTACGTGACCCGGAAGTGATGCGTTACCGTGTCAGTTACATGTCTGATAACACAAGCTGTGTCATGGCTGGACTGGAGGAATATATGGAACACATTCTGAGATATCTTTAGCTCTGCAACACTTAGGAGTCTCTAAATCCTCCTAAATGTCCGTGAGGACGTTCTGTGTCCAACACCAGCTAAAGTGAAAAGGACACGTTTCTGATGCACAGTTGGAAGCAGCGATCTCATCATCAATAATTATGGCTAGTTCACTCTATTGATATTTCAAACCTAACAGCGTTTTTAATGTTATTCCAGAGATCGTTATTGTTTTAGTAGTGTTTATATTATTAATATTACACATACTCAGACTAAAGGAGGTGTCCAGGATTTTCTGCTGATGTCACTTTCAGCCAATCTCAGCACTTTTAAAAACGGATGGAGCAGCTCAGTATGTAGCGAGGCAGTCCCCTCACTTCTACTCCTGGTGAATGAAAACACTACCTGGGTCTGCAGTGAATTAGGACTCTACCTGTGATTGATGCTCATATCTGAGCACTTTTATAAAACCCATGAGAGAAGCAGCATCAAAGACCTCCTCTGTTTCCACACTCCTCTCCCTAGCTTTTAACTTTAGATTGTTATGTATTTACTTTATTATTGTTGGGTTTTTCAGAATCAGAATCAGAATCAGCTTTATTGACCAGGTACAGTTTAGAACAATACGAGGAATTTGACTTGGTAGTTGCAGTGAAAGAAGACACATCAACACACCGGGGCAGCCATTTGCGGCGCCAACACTGACTTGTGTAGTTGTTTTAACAACTGTAAAGTGTTTTTGAAAAGTGCTTATAAATAAAATGTATTATTATTATTATGATCAAAGCGATATTTCCGAGTGTGAAAAAGACAGTATGAGTTCTCATTATGAAATGGTAAATTAACGAGTCACTAACCAGGTCCATGATTATTTTCATTAGGCTATTATTTTAATTACATTTACACATTTGAAGGAAATGCAGAAGATGGACAGGTCGATAAATGAACTAAAGTATCTCCATCATCTGAAACTGTCAGGTAAAAAAACTGAATTTTTAGCTTGTGTGCAGCATTAGCTTTAGCAGCATTAGCTTTAGCAGCTAACTCGGTCATTCTGCCTCAGAGACCGATACTACGTTTATGCTAAAAATCATTCATGGAATCAAGGCTACAACTGGTAAAATAATGTAAATCTCTGTCAGACTCACTTCCTACATCGTCAGCCATGGAGAGTTTATCCCTCTGACCTTTGACCTAATGAGGAAGAACTGAACCAGTGTGAGTGTGAAAAGGCTTTTTCTGCTGCAACGCTGTTAGCATAGCCGTTAGCATAGCGTTACTCTCGGATGAGAGTACACTTCCGGGTCACATACTTTGGCCAATCGTTAATGGAGAAAATGAATAAATGTGTTTGTTTTTCATTTTCTGTACGGAAGCAAAAGAAACAAGGCGTTTTCCATTTTTTCATTTTGGTTTTGGAAACGAATAGCAAATAAAGAGTGGTTTTTTTGTTTTTTATTTTTTTGTTACATAATGAAAAACGAATGACACACGGATTATGATGTCATCCTGACCTCTGACCTCTGCAGAGACCAACATGCCGGCCACCTTTGGTCACCTGGCGGGAGGATACGACGCCCAGTACTACGGATACCTGTGGAGTGAAGTGTTCTCTATGGACATGTTCTACACTCGCTTTAAACGGGAGGGAATCATGAACGCTCAGGTACACACACACATTATACACACACATTACACACACACAGTGAAGTTAAAGGGCCAGTATATGATAATAAATCACTTTGTAATGGTGTAGCTACAGTGATAAACATCATTTAGCCTCATTCAGAAGGACAAAGTTCTTCACTTATTACACATTTTATAAAAAGTAAGCTTCAAATGGAACAGTTTGATTTTTCTCACTACTTGATGTCACGTAGCGGAAACTCCTCCTACTCTATAAGAATGTGAGCTCCTCGACTACTTCACAGCGAAAACAAACACTGTGGTTTAAAATAGAATATATATTATACTTTATTTTCATATATATATAAAGCTACATACATTACATGTTTTCTATATTTAATCCCTCCCTGAGGAGCAGTAGCATCCATGGAGTAGTTTCATTTTTAGTATGCGTTATATCCCCTCATATCACCTTTGACATTATCTGACATGTTTGTGACCCAATGCGACGCAGCGGTTGGACTAAACAGTGGACTATCGTCTTAAATGTACTATTCTTGTAGGTAATAGAGATGAGGAGACAGTGACTTAGCAGCTTAACACTCCAGTAAATGTTTGAAACAGCTGACTGACTCCGCTGCTGCTGTGATAAACACACCCTCAAGTGCTGATACGGACCCCCAAATCCCAATAGTCTCTTAAATGGGACATATCATGTTAAATCCACTTTTTTAGCCCTTAAATGCATTTTGTTGTATATTTAGATTGTTTAGAAGTACAGAAAAGTTCATATTAATCTCTTCAGGTGCTCCGTTGATATCTTTATTTTCTGTTTTGCTCATATTTTTCAATCTGTTTCGATTTTTCTATTCTCTATTACGTTTTTTGAACTATTACATCACAGTATTTGCAGCAGAACTGCCAAATTAGTTCATCAACTCCAGGTCCAACACTTCGAGTAATCCACCATTTTTATTTCTGGCTTTTATTTTGTAGTCCAAGCAGAAGTTACGAGAGGATAAGTCAAAATGTTGGGTTGTTGGATGTAGTAACCCACACGCTTCATTACACCGTCTCCCAGCATCAGAACCTTTTCAAAGTGTCTGGTTGAGTTTTATTTTTTATAGAAATGTACCACATCTGTGGATAAGGTCATTTTTGTGTGTGTGAAGCACTTCAATGATGACTGCTTCATCAACCTCCACCAGTATAAAGAAGGATTTACAGAAAGACTTTGTCTGATTGAGGGTTCAATTCCTTCTATCTTTGGAGACGATGAACAGAGCACTTCGGTAAGCTGTAAATAACGCTAAAAAGTGATGATAAGACGTCCCTGTCATTGTTTTGTTAGCATTAGCAGTTGCACCGTCTTCATATGTTAGTGCTGTGTGCTCGTTTTAGATCCTTGATAATATGGCCTACGTGATTTAATTTAAGTCTAAAGTTTTCATTAGTCATTTCATTTTGACGTTTTTGTCTTTGAAAAGACTGTATTAAAATGCATTTCGTGACGTTAGCTTGGCGCTAGCGTTAGCTCGGTGCTTGTGTTAGCTCACTTGTTAGGGTTCTGCAGGTTCATCATCTTCATTTTCATCTCGCTCCACTGGGTCAGACTCTGGCTGGAACATGTAAGGCTGGATGGACAAGTCTAACGTTGTTGACATTTTGTAAATAACGTGTGAATAAACTTTTTCTGCGCCGCTACATAGCCGTATCTCTTCTATCAAACTACAAAAACTTTTCCACCATTTTTATTCACTTTGAACCATTTTATTAGTGATTAAAACCATGATTTCCATCTTTAAGATGACTATAATAATAATAATAAACGTTCCTGGATAACAGTGGATATTATTCAGATGAATAAATAAATGTGGTTATCACAGATTCATAGAACAATGGACCATCATTTTACTGACTTTATGGATGGACCCCAAAAATCTCTCCAGGGCGCATGCACACACAACGACTGGCAGTGAGAGTTTGGCGTCCGTGTTTAAAGTTTATAAACTTGTTTTTAAATGTTTTTCACATGTTCCCCGTCAGTGTTCTCAGTGCTTTATCACCTGCTGCTGACAGCGATGGATGTATTTTATCTGCTGTGGCCTTTTCTCTTTCTTGCGCTGGCATGTGACGTGAGTCGGGACGTTAACCCGACGGGAACATGTACGATACGTGTGCTTCAGAGATCAGCTGTTACAACTGAACTGTAAGAGTTTATCTCGTGTGACACGCTACATCACAGCTGCCTAAGTTCATTCTGAAGGACTTTAACCATGGTTCCCATGGTAACTCAAACATCCAAACGAGGAAGTGAATTTCTACATTTCCTCAAATGTTTATAACCACAGTTTATATCCACCTGAAGGCAAACGCTGCTTCTGCTTCTAGCGTCATCTCTGATGTCATCATTCATAGACTACAGTCTATTTCACCTGATGCTCCTAACTTTATAATGTCTGATTTTAACCACGTTTCTCTTAAACAATCACTAACACACTTTTATCAATATGTTTCCTGTCCAACCAGGAGGGATAAAACTTTAGGTCATTTATCGACCAAGGATCTGAAACTGAAATATTGAAAGTCAAACAGAGATATAAGATGTCTGCTAATAACGATGGCTCAGTATGAAGACCATAGCAGCATCCAGAACACTCATACTAGCACACAGGTCACTGTAAACAGCTTTGCTACTGCCCTGAACTGTTTTTATAATGGTTTTAATATGTTTGATTTTAGTAAAGAAACCTGTGAACTGAGCCTTAAACTTCAGGACTATCAACACTTTCCAATAACACAGAGGGATGTTGAGAAAACTTTCTCATGCACTAAAGTAAACAGGAGTCCTGGTCCAGACAATATCTGTGCTCATTTATTTAAGTTCTTTGTAATTCTATTTTAATCAATCTTTAGAAACACAACATGTCCCTAAAGTCTAGAAGTCTGTTATTGTCCTGATCCATAAATCAAACCGTCTCCACATATGAAATGATTTTAGACCCATAGCCATGACCTCACTCCCAACGAAGGCCTTTGATAGGCTGGTGTCATCAGAACTATGAAATAAAACATGTTGACCCACTACAGTTTGTTTATAGACCCAACACTAACTCTGTCTAACCTGCTCCTTAAACATCTGGAGGGAACTAGAAGCCATGTCTGACTTATTTATTGATTTCTCATCTGCTTTTAACACGATTCAACCACACATTAGAATCTACTGAATGTTGGATGATTTTAACTAATGTAATAATGTTGTGAGCTGGATTTTAGACTTTTAACAAATACAACACAGAGAGTGAACAGGTTTTTATCAAACACTGTGTGATCTCCACACAGGTGTGTGCTATCACCTCTGCTTTTTATTCTCTACACCAGGGGTCTGCAACCTGTGGCTCTGGAGCCTCATGTGGCTCTTTGACTCTTTTGCAATGGCTCCCTGTAGCTTTAAAAAATAAATAAATAATTTTTACAGAGGGTATTGATTGATGAGTAAAAATAACTACAAATAAAATTATGATAAATTAGTTAATCTAAAAATAAATCACATTGTGCAATAACTCAGCCACCTTCTCACCTCCTACAACATCTAAAACCATCAACATTCCTTGCAGCTGCGGCGAACCTTAAGTTTTAAATCCCTGGTAAGATAACTAAACAAACAGACTATTCTGGAAGAAAATAAAGATTTTATTTGTGTGGTGAAAGATTTATTTAATTGCCAACATTAATAAACATTGATATGTTGCAAGAAATTAGCATGTCACATATGATCATGTTATCAAATTCAAGTTATTCCCTTCAAATCATTAACTCATAAAATTATTCGATACTATTTTAACTGTATAGAATTTTATACACTGTATTATCTTCATTGATCAGATCATTTTTCGGCTCCGGAAGGATTTTAATCCAGGCGAGATGAGGCAAAATGGCTCCTTTGAGAGTAAAGGTTGCAGACCCCTGCTCTACACTAATATGTGTCAGAGTACTTTTAAAAATGGGTGTATTTTAACGTATGCAGATACAGTGGTTGTTAGGACCATGGCTGCTCTGGAGGAGACTATCACTGATGAAATGTTCTGATGAATCATATCTGGAAGTTAACACTGTAAAAACCAAAGATATGATTATTGATTTTAGAAGACTAACAAAGATCAACCATGACATCACGACCATCAAGGGAGTCAATGTTGAATGTGTTCAATCCTACAAATACCTTGGGACCATCATTGATAACACTCTGAACTTTGAGGAGAACTGTGTGTAAAAGAGGTCACCAGCATCTTCACTGCTTAAAGTAGCTTCTACTCATGAACTATGATGATCCTGTTTTACAGTGTTTTTATTGAATTTGTTTGATCTTTTTGTCTGGTGTCATGGTTTAGAGGGTCACCTGAAGGACAGAAACAGACTGGGTCAGATAGTGAAATGGTCTAGTCGACTCATTGGTGAGTCTCTGCTGAACGTGGACTTCCTGTACTCTAGACAGTTACAGTGGATCACCTGCTCCATTACAGCAGATACCTCCCACCCTCTGTCTGCAGAGTTCCAGCTGCTTCTATCTGGTTGGAGGTTCAGGGTCCCAAGGAGCAGCTGTTCTTTTAAATAAGTTCTAGTTTTATTAATGTATTAATTAATAGTAGTTTTATCATTTTACTGTGATACTGTAATGATCTTTTAATTGATCAGTTGCTCCTCTTTCCTTCAGTCCTGGTCAGCCTGAGAGTACGATGACATGTTGTGAATTGTTTATTTTTGTCAGTGTTTTGTGTTTTTTTTAATGTTAATGTAGATGTCATCCTCTGTTTTTCACTGCTAAACAAATCTCCCTACGGGTACTAATAAAGTCACCTGAACCTCCCCTTTATCCCCCTTATAGATGGCCCTGTCTCCACCTGCAGTACAGTGGGGGTCCTGTTCTCTCAGACCTTTATTTTTGAAAAGGTGGAGAACCAGTGCTGTAGAGTAATGGTGAACGTAGCTGCCAGCAGGGGGCAGCACTCCCCACTGATGAGAGGATGTTAAACTGATACAAACCACCCTTACTCACGAGGAGAAGGTGATCCTGACATGCTGATTGGTTCTCCTCCTCAGGTGGGCGTGGACTACCGTAGATTCATCCTGTGTCCTGGAGGCTCTGAGGATGCGTCTGAGATGCTGAAAAAGTTCCTGGGCAGGGACCCCAAACAGGAAGCCTTCCTGCTGAGCAAAGGACTGACCCCCGACTGAGCCGACCTGCAGGAAGTGTCCCTCCACAATAAAAGCCTGATTAACCACACTGTAGTCACTTTATTTATTTACAGGGGATGGAAATGAACAACCAGAGAAAAGATGGAAAACCTGACAAGTTTAACCAGATAATCCTGTTATCCTGGATTTACTAATTCACCTTTAGTAAAACTCCCCTGAACCTCCATCAGCTGATCCTAAAGAGATCCTCAGAGTTTAATGAGAGAACGATAGATAAAGAAAGTCAAAGATTAGGAAACGAGAAACAGAGACCTCCCCCCCACTATAAATATTATGGATGATTAACAATAATGTTAAGAATATAAACTATAAGAACATTAAAGATAATATAAAAACACCTGACTAATAAATGTCCAACAGTTCAGCTCCAAACACGATGTTAGACTAAAGTGACACTAAAACAAGGTAAACCATATTTATATTAAACACACATGACCTCTTCATACTCTAATAACTCTATGATTTCTTTAATATACCTTGTAACAGAAAAATGCAATATAGTAGATAAATACGTTGTTATTGTCAATAAGGGTTTTTTTATATATATATATATATATATATTTTAAATAAAGACTTAAATCACTGGTGACTGAAGTCAATCACATTATGTATTTTAACAATCTGTCCTTGAAACATCTCATAAAACAATGAGAAACATCTAGAAATTAAAACTATGACTAATAAACTCAAGGCTTACAGAACATTAAATAATTATGAAATATAGATAACTTTTGTTAATTAAATCCACTGCTATTTAATCTCAATCTTTTTGTGTTGACGATTTCGTAAAAACAAATCGTAAAATGTAATGATTCTGTCACGTGTGAGTAAAATTACCGAAATGAAAGAAAAACTTATTAGCTTTCAGAAACAAGTGAAATATTAGCGAAGTAACGGTTATTTAAATTTACGTGTTCACCGAGATGCGTTCAGGGTCCCTGGGAACCATGCTAATTTAATTAACTGGTAAAATATTAAAAAACGTAATACAATTGTAAAATATCCCCGGACAAGACGTGGAAAGAGGTCAAACCTACGTGTGGTCACCGTAACCGAAATAAAATAAAGCTATTTCTGCTCTGAAAGTTCTAGTAAAACAGACACGACTTCAGTCGAAACTGAAGTTCTGAATTCCCACAATCTTCCGCGGGTCCTCGAAGCTTGTTTCGTCACGTGACCGCGGGTCCAGATCCAACATGGCGTCCTACAGGAGGAGGAGCCGCTCTGCTCCGGTTCTGTTGCTCTGTGTGAGTCTGTGTTTCCCACCGTTAAGAACCGAACCTGTGCTGAGCTGTGACGCCCTGAGGCCCGGACAATATCCTCTCTGTGAGCCGCTCAGTCTGCGCTCACTGCCGCTTAGCATTAGCTTAGCATTAGCTTAGCATTAGCTCACTGTTACTGTTTCTCTGACCGATAACATTCTTGGTCTTAAACGATGACGTCACCAGTTTACCTGGACGTTACATGCTGTAACATGAAGTCAGCGGCAGTGAACGTTTCCATGGTAACACATAAAAAAAGTATAGTAACCGTAGTAACAGGAAAGAAGTGTTTCCTGTTAGCATAGCATTTGTTTTTAATCATCTTTTTAATTATTTTATTAAAATTCTTCTGTGTGAATTAGAATCTGAACCTGTTTATCATTATTAATTATTTTAAATATGTCTGTGAACCACTTTGATCTACTAATGAAATTGGAAGAAAGTTTTATTGATTGATTGACATCTGTACCAACTGTTTTCTAATGGGAGGTTGTTACCGAGCGTTACCATGGTAACAAGACGTCAGTACTGCGTCCACTTGAATGTGTTTTTAGCATGTCGTTAGCATGTCGTTAGCATGTTCTCCTTCACTCTACCCACGTATCTCTGTAACGAACCAAAGATCGATGAAATCACTCAGGAGCCTGAAAACTGTACAGATGCCACAGCGTTAGGTGAGACACACACACACACACACACACATTGTCACGTTTTACATCAGTGCAGCTAAACATGAGAAACATGCAGAACAGCAGCTCTCCAAGACCACGTTTGTAAAGTGTGTGTGTGTGTGTGTGTGTGTGTCAGTGTTGTGTCTTCCTGCTCCAAACATCAGCTGTTTACTCTCTAACGGCTCAGAGTTTAAATTCAGTGGAGACGAGGTCGGATTCAACAAAACCATTTCCTGTAGGAATGTGTGAGTGAACAAACACACACACACACACACACTTTCTCTCTCTCTCTCGCACACATTCTTTCTCACACACAGTGTGCGTGTGTGTGTGTGTGTGTGTTTCAGCAGTGGTTACTACTCATACAAAGTGGCCGTAGCTCTGTCTCTGTTCCTGGGATGGATCGGAGCTGATCGCTTTTATCTGGGATACCCTGCTCTAGGTACACACACACACACACACACACACACACACACAGTGACACTTTACTGTTACTGTTTCAGGTTTGCTGAAGTTCTGTACAGTTGGTTTTTGTGGTATTGGGACGCTCATCGACTTCATCCTGATCTCCATGCAGGTGTGTAACAGCAGAACTAAGTAACCCCCCCCCACAGCTACATGTGCACCTTTGCTCTTCATAGACAGTAGAAGAAGAATAACAGAGGCGTGTGGTGAGGTGCTACTAAACCAGATTGAAAGAATACAGACACAATCTACTACAGTAGAATTAAAGTTACTGGTGTAAAAATGTACTCGAGTAAATGTTTTCCAGTAAGAGAAGAATTGCTATCTTTAGTATGAAATGCATTCAGTATGTGATATAAAGTCTATAAAACATTCTAGATGGAATGTCAAAAACTTTGATTATGAGTCACGTTGGTGCAGCAACTAAGATGTCTGCCTGAGCAGACTGATTTATGGTTTTTAATATGAAAAACAATCCTTAGTGGTGAAGAAAAGTGCTTGTTTCAACTGTTTTAATGTCAGTACTTAGTAAAGCTTGACATCTAAATACTTTAAAAAGCAGAAGAAGACGCTGCAGCGTGCTGGTTGGATGTATGGAGAAGTTCTTCACAGTAGTTTTGAGAATAAGCGACTGCAGTGTTTCAGTTATTAAACAAACTACAGTAGAGCTGAATGTAGCGCTGACGACCGTACAGGAGGAAACATCAGAGCAGCTGAAATGCACAGGAACATCAGCCTCTGAGGCTGGTTCTGATTGGTTGTCTGGATCAATCAACGAAGGACAAGGTGATTAATGCAGTTAAAGAAAAGTGAGGGTTTGTTTCCTGGTGGAGCAGAAAATAATGAAACCTGTAAAACACAGATTACATGAGTTTAATGTGAGACACGTTGGCTTTGTCTGTGAACATCAAATAGAAGAAATCATAAGAATATCAGTTTGGTCTTTACAAGACAAGTATAAGAAACAGAAGGAAGGATTGTGTGCATTGAGGCCGTACTAGAGGGAATGAAGGTGGTGGTGTGTAATTTTTATCATCAGGTTAATAAGTCATATTGTTCTGGTTGGTGACTTTAATGAAGTTCATAGAAAGCTCCTCACCTGACCAAGGAGAGGAAAGTTCTACACATGTTGAGAAGTGATGTAGGACTAATATGGAGGTCAACTCATCCAACTCTATGTTTTTCTCACACTGTCACTAAATATAGACTTTGAGTCGATCCTCTGACCAATCCCTGCTATTCAGCCCCAATAGAAAGAACCAATCAGAGGCCTTCATGTCCTCATCATGTGACAACGTTCCCATGGAGACACATGATGATAAAAGGCATGTGTGTAGTTGTGTGTAGCTGAGTTGTGTGTTCTTCACAGATTGTGGGTCCAGCTGACGGATCAAATTACATCGTTGACTTTTATGGAGCTCGTTTGACTCGACTGTCAATCAACAACCAGACGTTCAGGAAGCCCCACCTCCCTGTGTGACTGTGTGTGTGTGTCTGCTTGTGTTGCCATGGGAACACTGATATCTATTCCTTGTTTTTGAACACGTGACTTGTGCACAGTAAACACGTGATTGTTTTGTTGTTTATTTATGATGTGTTTGTAAATAAAGAGTTAAAGGATGATTTTGTAAAGTTTGAGTCTCAATCTGTGTTTGTTTCTCATAAAGTTAAAAACATGCTTTTATTCACCAAAGGATTAAATGATCCTAATCTGTACATACATACATAATTGTGTGTGTGTATGTGTGTATCACTGTGTGTGTGTGTGTGTGTGTGTGTGAGGTGTGAAGTCTCTGTGGTGCGTTCAGGTGCAACCTGCAGCTGTTGGTTTTCACACTTTAATGGATGGGAACATTTTTTTTGACTCGGGTCGACCTGAAGGTAAACAAATAAAATTGTGTGTGTGTGTGTGTGTGTGTGTGTGTGTGTGTGTGTGTGTGTGTGTGTGTGTGTGTGTGTGTGTGTGTGTGTGTGTGTGTGTGTGTGTGTGTGTGTGTGTGTGTGTGTGTGTGTGTGTGTGTGTGTAGCTGCAGGAGGACAGTAACCAGTAACTGCTCCTTGTCAGCAGGGAATCAGAAATCACACACATGTTTACCTTTAACACACACACGGTGACACACACAGTTTATTACAGTGAAGTTAAAAACAATAGAAAACACTTATTAATCCATCAACCAAACCTTTAAACTGCTGTAAAGTCAATAGTGAGTGATTAGTGTCAGAGAATGAATAAATAATTCATTACTAATTAATTGTACCAACATTCCTGAAAGTTTCTGATGTGAAAGAAAAAACTGTTTTAAAGATTTATTCTGACTTGGTAACTTATACTTTTTCTGTTTTTCTGTTTGTCTCAAAATGCTTTTGTAAAGAAATGATGAAACACGTGATTAATAATTTATGAAATGTTATCATCACTTATTCATGAAGGAGACCTTAATTTTAATCAATCAGTGACCTTTTGACCTCTGGTGACACTAAATAATCTCATTTGTATGAAACATTATTATAAACCAACAAAGACAAGGTGTCTCTATAATCAGGTAAAGCACATTGATGTGATACTAATTAAGGCTGCAGTATGTAGAATCATAGGACGCTCCCCCTCCCATCCTGAACTAAACATGCACAATGTGGAACTTTCTCCACTAAGAATAACTTTATCTGTTATTGGACAGTTTTATGAACACGTGTCACTTCCTGCTGTGAGGACAGTAGAGGCTCACAGTCACAGCTGATCTTCAAACACTAGTAGCTGATCATAACCTACTGTCCGATCCAGAACACACATCAATGTTTGACGAGCGGCTCCAGCTGCCAATAGTAACGCTTCAAACAGCTCATGGTACCGCCCTGTTTATAGAAAGATCTCTGATTGGCTGAAGTCCAGCGTGATGCTCCAATATAATAAGATGATTATGAATTTATGACCAAATAACACAAAAATGTACATACTGTAGCTTTAACTTGCTTTTCATGGTCATGCTCCCTCTCACTAAATCAATTCCACGAACCAGAGGTTGGGAACCACTGTTAAAATACTGAAGCCCGTGTGTGTGTGTGTGTGTGTGTGTGTGATGACAGCAGGGGGCGCTGCTCCATCACACGTACACGACCATATAAGGACAGAGAGGGTTCCTCTGAGGAGTCACATGACTTTCAGTTACAGAGATGCTCTCAGCACACACACACACACACACACACACACACACACACACACACACACACACACACACACACACACACACACACACACAGCTATTGGAGCAGCTTGTGATGATGATGATGATGATGATGATGATGATGACTAACCTGTTCTCTCCTCCCATCCTTCCACTGACCAATCCCGTCTCACGGTGAGGGGAGCCCATAGATGACGTCACTCACTGCTGACTCACCGATCACATGACCAGAGATTCCCACCAAAACACTTCCTGTAAACACACACACCGACCCAGAGTGTGTGATGACATCATAGACTTTAACTCAGCTGATATCAGACTACATTCCTCAACAATGACCTCATCCTGTGTGTGTGTGTTTAATATCACACATTTCTGTTGAATTATTTCTAGAATTAGTGTTTGATCTTGTTTTTTTATTGTGTTATGTTTTGTGCACAAAGCGAGTGATTTACCAGCTCACATATTTTTAAATAAATGTATTTATTTATTTAACTGAAAGTAAAAAATTAAAATACTGTTATTTGAGATCATGTGTTTATTTAATGGGGGTCACTAAATAAAGCACGTGGTGCAGAGGCGTTCGAGACTAAATCAGACCAATCAGGGAGCGGTAGAGGTGCGTGGCCCCGCCCACAGGCTTGATAAAGCGGAGCAGCGACTCTGATCCACAGACGGTCCCGGTAACCGACCGTTAACGGACGCTTTGATCTGAGACGCTTTGATCTGGACTTTATCACTTCATCATGACTCTGGAGGAGGTTTTTGGACCGAACAGAACCGACCACAGGTCAGTGATAAACATATTTATATATGAATATATATTTATAATCTGCCCATGCATGTGTGTGTATGTGTGTGTGTGTATATAAATACATCATATGTAAAAACCTGTACATAATATTTTATAACACATACATAATAGTGAACCCCTATTTTATTGTTATTTAATTGTATTGTTTTGCACAACATAAATGTTATTGTTTCTAATGTAAACATTGTTCTATGTCTCAATATTTAAACTAGTTTCTAATATATATAATAAAATAAAACGTTTTAAATGTCATTATATTTGTAACTCATCTAATGCGCGTGCGCGTGTCCGCAGGATGCAGGCGGTGAGCCGCGCGCTGGAGGAGCTGCTCGTGGCCGCGCAGCGCAGGCACTGTCTGACTGTGGGCGTGTACGAGTCCGCCAAGCTCATGAACGTGTAAGTACGCGCGTCCACGCACGTTCACGGCTCCGTGCTCGCTCCCGCTCTAACACCCCTGTCTCTGTTGGCCCCCAGGGACCCTGACAGCGTGCTCGTGTGCGTGCTCGCGGCCGACGCAGAGGACGAGTGTGACGTAGCTCTACAGATCCACTTCACTCTGCTCAGCGCCTTCTGCACCGACAACCACACGCACATCGTGCGCGTGTCCGGCCTCAGGAGGCTGGGACAGCTGCTGGGGGAGGGGGAGGGGGGGCGGGACCTGCACTGTATCCTGGTCACGGTGAGGACACACCCCCTCACATGCTCCTCCCACAGAGGACAGTCACACACACACTATGGAAACTGTTTGGTTTAGATCTTAGGTTCCCAAAGTGGGGTACAGGTACCCCCAGGGGGACGCTAATTGTTATAGAGCAGGGGTCCTCAACACAGGGCTTGTGGGCCCCAGGTGGCCCTCGAGGACCATGTGAGGGGCCCTCAGCAGCTCTAGTCTAGATTCAAACCCACAAATATAAATAGTTATTAATTAGTAAAGTTAAATATTGCTGATAAGGTTTTAGTATTTCATCATCTTTAAATGTTTATTTTCAATAAAACATTGTAACAAATGCTGTAAGTGTTTCAGATCTGCTCAGTAAAATGTAATATACAGTATAATATTCTATTCTATAACCAGTATACACTGATGACTGTGTTATCTGATGACTCCTCCCCCACAGAGCCCAGCGGTCCATCCTCTGCAGTGCCCCGCTCTTCAACATGTGGGTAGCTTCTGTGAGCAGAGCAGAGACCAGAACCAGTGGGTCCCCTTTGTGCAGCTGCAGGACCGAGCTGAGCCGGGCCAGACTGGGCCGGACCGCTGAGAGGAGGCGGAGCCTACCAAGCCGGACCGCTGAGAGGAGGCGGAGCCTACCAAGCCGGACCGCTGAGAGGGGGGTGGAGCCTACCAAACCGAGTTAAGTGGCGTCAAAAAGAGCCGAGCTGGTTCACTGTCGCTGAGGAGGAGGAGGAGGTCCAGGTCCAGGAGGAGGTCCAGGTCCAGGAGGAGGTCCAGGTCACAGAGTTCTGGTCCAAGGTCTGTGGTGAAAGCTTTGGGTCGAGGCCCTTCAGAGGACACCAGCTGAGCCACATGTTGGACACAAGCTTCCATCCTGTTGGTTACTGAGGACTCCATCAGCGTTGCCATGGAAACAGACTGTTCCTCACAGCTCAGAGTGACTCAGCAGAATGATCCAGTCCTTCCTCACGTTCCTCCAGTGTTCCCAGCAGGGGGCGTGTCCTCATGGACACACACACACACTTCCTGTAAAAAAAAAAACCACATCTGGGACCAGATGTTAGATTTCCTACCGTTGAGCAGTTACTAGTTGGTGTTGGACATGAAATGTGTCCACACATTTATTCTTATTAAATATTGTTATTATTAATCTGGACAGTGTGTAACTGTTATATTATTATTAACATGTAAAATGTTTGAAAGTGAATAAAAATCTGAGCTAACATTAGATCTAATAATAGTTAGCACTAAACATATACAAATGTATATCTATAGTTAATGTACATGATCAGAAAACATTCAACAGCTTAAAATCAATAACAAACACAATCTATGGAATCACAGGAGTGCCAAAATGAAAAGAAAATACATGTGGAAATATTAAGAGAATCAATAATAAAAAATATACAAATGTAATCATATTATTTTTCACATTGCTGTTACTTCATGACTCAAGCTGTCAATAAAAACAAAGTCAAAGCAAAGACCCGCCCCCAGCCTTTCTGTCCAGGCTGACGCTATGTATTATGTTATGTAATCAGTATACAAAAAACATGTAACTGTAATCTGTGACAGTATATTAAAAAAACATGTTATCAGATTACAGGTTGGTTTTTTTTCTATTGTAAAAACAGGAATTACATTTTAAAAACAAGCAGAATATACATTAGTGCATCAACACAGTGCACGCACACGCATTGAGACACTTCACGATAGTTCACTACAACAAAAGAACACGTAAAACAAACTAACAGTGTTGTAATGACATGAACAGCGCGATTTTAATAATCTGTCACTGAGTACGTGTGTTTTATGTTTCTGTCACGTCATCACTGTAGTACCGTGGGAACCCTACACAACAATCTGAAGCACGGCACGTATGGTGTTATATTTGTGCCACAACTCTGCTGTCAGTGCACGTCTGAACTTTATCACGACTGTAAATGATCTGTGTTATAAAGATTATCTCCGGTCTAAACTAACTTCCTCTCTCTCACTCGTGTGTTTATAGTACGTGTAGCTCGGGTGAGGAGCTGTGTAGTGAAATAGATATAGATGGTGCTCTAGCGCCCCCTCACACCCTGAGGTCAAAAGCTGAATAGGATGTCAGAGTTACTGCCCTCTAAGGGTTGAACGCTGCTATTACAATAGAATGTTTCTATTGGCTGACACAGATTATTGTGACCATTGAGCATCACCAAATTTCACTGTTGGCCCTGCCCCTCCTATAAAAGCTGAGAGGAGGGAGGAGGGGTTCCTCCAGTTACAGCCCTCAGTGAGCATTGATTGACTATTAATGAGGAAGTTTAATGGTCTTTGTGAAATGGCTGCTGTAGCTGTGATATTAGTAAATCTGAGCTTCTATAAAGATCAGATTCTGGTCTAATCAGAGTGCGTGCGTGTGTGTATTCCCGTCTGTCTCTCTGTGTGTGCGCGAACGTGTATTTACTCATTGCTGTGTGAGTCTTCCAGCCTGAGTGGGTGTGTCTTATTGCATCAGGAGCCCTGCCCATAATTGAGGCGTTTTTTGAGTTTCCCCCTTAGTGGCAGGTCAGCAGAAAGCAGGCGTTCAGTTACAGTGTAGAGGTCTACCTGGAGAGCTACGTGTAGCTACATTGTTGACTAGACACATTAGCAGATATACTGTATATCAGGGTTAACACACTGTGTGTGTGTGCGTGCGTGCGTGTGTGTGTGCGTGTGTGCGTGTGTGCGTGCGTGTGTGTATTCCTGTCTGTCTCTGTGTGTGCGCGGACGTGTATTTACTCATTACTGTGTGTGTTTATGTTTATGAGTTATGTATTATATACAGTAGATGAACAGGAAAATGTCTCTCGAGACATTTTTTGAATTTCCCTCCTAATGACAGGTCAGCAGACAGCAGGGATTTAGTTACTCTACACTCTCCTCTGAGGCTGACTGGGAGCCAGTGTAAAGACTGGACTAATGACCTCTGACCTCATTGTTCTGGTTCAGACCCTGATCTGCAGCGTTCTGAAGCAGCTGTAGATGTTTACAGTAAACATCTCATTAGAAACTTAAATCTACCACAATTGGAACTTCACTTATTTTCCACAAACACGTCTGTATAAAATAAAAGGTTTGTCAAAATGTACAATTATTTATTAAATAACGTCAATTAATTCAATTCAAAATAAAAAATAAAAGCAAAATTATTAAATTCTAAAAGTGAGAAAATAACCTCCATTTAATGCTATTTTAGTGCCGTACATTACGTTTAATCTGATTGGTCGAATATGATGTGATGCATTTCACTGTTGTCTGGAAAATTAATTTTTTGTAGTTTCACAATGTCTGTTGATCATTTTAAAACAAAAAAATAATAATTTACTCAGTAATGGTTTGGTGTAGAAATGTAATTAATTACTTTACTCATTTTAAGTACAATTACTGATTTAGAAATATATTAAAAAAAAGTACAAGTACTCATAAAAACAAGTCATTTACAGTAACATGAGAATTAGTAATCCATTGCTTTCATTCATACACAGAAAAACATTAAAACACATTTAAAACAATGATAAAGTCTTGAATTTTGTCTAAATATTGCACAGTATTAGCGTTAGTTATTTGACTAATTATGTGAATTATTAAAGTGACGTACTGTGAGCACTAGGGGTGGTAGACAGGGTGGTAGACAGGGTGGTAGACAGGGTGGGTAGACAGGGTGGTAGACAGGGTGGTAGACAGGGTGGTAGACAGGGTGGTAGACAGGGCGTTGTGTAATATCAACACCAATGATAATTTCATATGTTTCTACTGGAAAATGTTGATTCAGTTCAACTTCATCTGAACGTCTCAGACTAACAACAACAACAACAACAACAACAACAACAACAACAACAACAACAACAACAACAACAACAACAACAGCTGCTGCTGCTACGCTTCGTTAGCGTCTTTAATTAAACCTGTGGCCTCGTGGTCGGACCACGTTTCCCATAAGCCCCTCTGTTCCTCCCTCATTCAACCACCTGCTGACCACAGGTCAAAGGTCACACACTGTGTGTGTGTGTGTCTGTGCGTGCGTGTGTGAATGTGTGTGTGTGTGTGTGTAAATGTGTGTCTGAATGTGTGTGTGTGTGTAAATGTGTGTCTGAATGTGTGTGTGTGTGTGTCTGTGCGTGCGTGTGTGAATGTGTGTGTAAGTGTGTGTGCGTGTAAATGTGTGTGTGTGTGTCTGTGCGTGCGTGTGTGTGTGTGTGTGTGAATGTGTGTGTATGTGTGTGTAAGTGTGTGTGTGTGTGTGTAAATGTGTGTGTGTGTGTGTGTGTGTTATCCTGTGACTGATGTAGTAAAAATCTAACTGAAGGCAAAGTGTGAGTTTTCCATGATGTTCACTAAGTGTAACAATGACCAGATGAAGCAGCACACCTCAGATTCAGATGTTTTATTGTTATATACAGAGATAAAAACACAGTTTCACTATGTAATCAAATGCTTTTCATCTATTCTTTATATGTCTGTGATGGAGGAAACTGTCAGATTCTAACAGACAAGCTTCCTCTTCCTCTTCCTCTTCCTCTTCCTCAGCTGCTGAGGTCCATACATGGTCAGTGACGTTTAGAAGGATCTCCTTCATAACTTTGAACCTCCTCCAGTTATCGCTGCGTTTCCATGGCAACATGACAAAGGAAGAGGAGGAGAAGCTGCTTTTAGCCTCAGAGCAGAAATAAACTCAGCTCTGAAAATAACCTGCAGAGGAAACTACAGGCTTCAATCAGGTCCTCAGTCTGAGACACACACACACACACACACACACACACACACACACAGCATCAGTGTTTCAGGGTTCAGTTCCCATCACACAGGGTGAGTCTAATAGTCAGTACTCAATAACTCTGGTTTTGGTTTTTAAAAGTTCTCAAATATAAACACAAATGACACAAAGACACAAACTCTGGAACACAACGATGCAACAAACTCACACCGATGTTTGGACGATGTTTACGTTTACGTTATGAACACATGCTCATACAGATGTGCAGTGAAATGTAAAAACTGTCCCACAATGCCTTGCAACAACAACACACACTCAGTTTATTAGTAAAAATATAACACAATGCAAAAATAAAGAGAACGCACAAACATAAATACAGAATCAAATACTGTAAACAGTTTAAAGTGACCAGAGTCCAGTTAAATAGCATAACATAATTTAAAACAATTAATAAATGTACAGAATATAAAAATATAGAAATATGTAAACAGTGTCAAAGTGCTGATTTATGTGGAGCCTTACATAGTGAGGGAACACCTGAGTGGAGACTGGGTCCACCTCAGACCTGGACCCAAAGCATTATCTGCTGAGTCATCAGTTAACACGGTCATCAATTTGAACGCTACACCGTGAAGCGCTCCATGTTTTTACTTCTGTTTAATATTTAACACTGAATGTTTACAGTGTTGGACGTAATACGTTATAAATTAATGATGTTACTTTTTTAGGTAATGAAGGAAAATAACTTATACACTTATAAAATATTAATAACTAAAGGAATTCATTCTAAGTGAACAACAAGCTGAACATATTATTATTTACTGTCTGTTCACATATTTATATTTATTAATATTTACTTGTACTTGTAACAGTGAAGTTCTGTGTTGTGGGATTAACAAAGTAGAAATAATCAATAATCAATCAATCAATCCATGAACATTATGCAGACAGGATGAGTATCTACACGATCAATTAAGAAACAGAAAAATAAAGTAATTAGTCGTGAAGTTACTTTTCAAATGTAGTAATTAATAAACTAGTGATGCATTACTTTTTATTAGTACTAGTGTGTATTTATGTATATTATTTATTATTAATCCTGTTTGTAGTTTCACTGACCTGATCAATGATTATATTATTGATCAATGATTGTTATTGATCAATGATTGTTATTGATCAATGATTATGTTATTGATCAATGATTATATTATTGATCAATGATTGTTATTGATCAATGATAATGTTATTGATCAATGATTGTTATTGATCAATGATTGTTATTGATCAATGATTATGTTATTGATCAATGATTATATTATTGATCAATGATTGTTATTGATCAATGATTATATTATTGATCAATGATTATATTATTGATCAATGATTATGTTTTTGATCAATGATTATATTATTGATCAATGATTATGTTATTGATCAATGATAATGTTATTGATCAATGATTATATTATTGATCAATGATTATGTTTTTGATCAATGATTATATTATTGATCAATGATTATGTTTTTGATCAATGATTATATTATTGATCAATGATTGTTATTGATCAATGATTGTTATTGATCAATGATTATATTATTGATCAATGATTGTTATTGATCAATGATTATGTTATTGATCAATGATTATGTTCTTGATCAATGATTATGTTATTGATCAATGATTATATTATTGATCAATGATTATATTATTGATCAATGATTATGTTTTTGATCAATGATTATATTATTGATCAATGATTATATTATTGATCAATGATTATGTTATTGATCAATGATTATGTTATTGATCAATGATTATATTATTGATCAATGATTATGTTATTGATCAATGATTATATTATTGATCATCTCCTGAAACACAGTGTTATTCCAGCCTACACTGCCACCTGCTGACACACAGCTGTAATTAAATGGGTTTTTTTTAAAATAATGAATGTTTGTAATAATCAGTTCTTCTTCTGGATGATTGATCCCTGTTTTATTCATAAAAATAATAAACTGACACGTGTTTGGTTTGGTTTTGTAGAAATGTATTTTAAAATAAGTATTAATGAGTCTTTGTAGTACAGTAACAGTAACAGACCCACAGTGTTTCTGGGTGCTTGGATTATCATTTAAATATCCATATATTACACAAACACAGTATTTTCTTTATTTCTGTTTAAAATCAGTAAAAACAAACGAGCACATTGTTTATTTGATTTATTCATTTATTCTGGGTTTATCCAAAGAAATGCAAATTTCCCCGTGGATACGACATCATAAACGCTGATAATTTCACCACGTGCTATTTAACCAAATGTACCAAAAATATGAAAATGACTCAAAATACACAAAACTACACCAAAATTAAAAATAAAAAAATCACACTACAATGGAAAAAAAACAATAATTACACACACACACACACACACACACACACACACACACACACACACACACACACACACACACACACACACACACACACACACACACACACACACACACACACACACACACACACACACACACACACACACACATGTCTACCTACCAGACTCTATCTGTTCATCACTCGACCAAACATGAACTCGTCTGTAAACTGTCACATTTACTGCTTCAATAAACAGGAGGAGATTCAAATTGTGATGTAGCTGGTTATGATTTACAGTCTACATAAACAGAACTGAATCATAACATAACCACTACAGCAGCGTCTATAAACATTTACAGACCTTAGAGTCACTGTTATCTTATCAATAAACAGGAAGAGATTGATCATCTTTATAATAAGTGCTGACTAGGCACTAGGAGTGATGACCTGATAATAATGTATCATGTTTTTCTGCAGTCAGTGTCTTCTCCTCGTCTCTGCTCTGTTTCAGGTGAAGCTGATGATGTCACTTCCTGATCTGTGGTTCACGTCTCAACTAGTCTGATGTTCTATCTCTCTATCCTGTTCTGTTGGTCCTTCTGTCCACTAACAACTAGACATGGCTTTTCTGTGTCTGTTCATGTTCAAAATAAAAGCTGGAGCCTCCAGCAGACGGTGCAGTGTGAGCTTGAAGACAGCAGACTGTATCATGTCATAGAAGTAAGACGTGGATTGATCTTCAGACAGTGTGAACACATCTGGAAAACTGCTACAGAGGAATGTCTGAAATGTTTTGGTGAGGCTAAAAATACAAAACATTGCCTGAAAGAACCTGTAACATCCTGTGTGGAGGTGGTAATGTACGACTCACACATGGCATTGTTTTGTAATATCACAGTGATATTCAGACAGTTTCTGGTTCTAGTTCTACACTTGTTTCTGAAAGTGTACTTTCTGATATTTTTAATTTCCCCAAAGTTGATGGCAGTGCCTTAGTGAAACCATAGAGATGTATAATATCTGTTGACTCAGCAGTAATTGTTCACTTTTAAGAAGGTGAAAAAAAAGCACATTTGTAATTATATTTTCATTAGTTTTTAAGTGACATATGCATAGAAGTACCATATTCAGTTATATTATTAGTAAATAAAAACGTGTTTCCTCTGTGGCTGAAGAATGAGTCATTCATTCATGTCATGCTCTTCACCTAGTGAGTCCATAACATTAATAATATTATTAATATTAATATTAATATTAATATTATTATTAATATTATTATTAATATTATTATTAATATTATTATTATATTATTAATATTAATATTAATATTAATATTAATATTAATATTAATATTAATAATATTAATAATATTAATAATAATAATAATTGTTGCAAGGTATTTTGTGCATTTCTGTAGTCCTTTAGTGCAGTGATTCTCAACTGATGGGTCGGGACCCAAAAGTGGGTCGCGGACCTGTATTCTGTGAGTCGCGAACATTAAAAATAAATAAATACTTAAAGTCTCTCATGTTGGACTTGTCTTTTATTTTGAAAGAAACTTTTTCTTTTAACAGGCATGCTGTGAAGTGCATGTTGCACAGGAAAATATATGGATTTATGTTTTAAAAAAGAGAATATGTGTTTTCAACAGCTATTTTTGAAAAACGTGGGTCGCGATTTAATGGCCGTGGAAAAATGTGGGTCCCAGGGTGAGACTAGTTGAGAACCTCTGCTTTAGTGGATTTTTCCTGTAAAATGTGTTTTTTGGAGTCATATTGTGTATTTGTCTGTGTTATTTTGCCATAGTTTTTGTCTATTTCTGTTGTTGTTTTGTTAGTTTGTTATTTTGTGTATTTCTGTTCATTTTTGTAGTAGTTTTGTGTATTTTTGGAGTATTTTCTGTTTCTTTTTTGTCTTTTACTGTATTTTGCTGCAATGTCGTAATTTTTTGTATTTTTAAAAGTATTCTTGCTCTTGTTTTGTGTATTTTTCTGTCATTTTGTACATTTACTTTGAAGGTTGTATAAAATTAACCAGTTGCCAAGGTTTGCATTAATGGTTAAATTGTACAAACATGTTACATATTTTATTATTTAAATTTGTTAGTGGCTAGTCAAATAGAAACATGGAACATAATGAAAATGAAAGAATAGTATATGCTTCTTTAAATGGGACATATCATGGTAAATCCACTTTTTTTAGTCCTTAAATACATTTTGTTGTATATTTAGAGTCTTTAGAAGTACAGAAAAGTTCAAATTAGTCTCTTCAGGTGCTCCATTGATATCTTTATTTTCTGTTTTGCTCATATTTTTCAATCTGTTTAGATTTTTCTATTCTCTATTACATTTTTTGAACTATTACATCACAGTATTTGCAGCAGAACTGCCAAATTAGAACATCGACTACAGGCCCAACACTTTGAGCAATCCACCATTTTTATTTCTGGCTTTTATTTTGTAGTCCAAGCTCCAGGATGCAGAAGTTACGAGAGGATAAGTCTAAATGTTGGGTTGTTGGATGTAGTAACCCACACGCTTCATTACACCGTCTCCCAGCATCAGAACCTTTTCAAAGTGTCTGGTTGAGTTTTATTTTTTATAGAAATGTACCACATCTGTGGATAAGGTCATTTTTGTGTGTGTGAAGCACTTCAATGATGACTGCTTCATCAACCTCCACCAGTATAAAGAAGGATTTACAGAAAGACTTTGTCTGATTGAGGGTTCAATTCCTTCTATCTTTGGAGACGATGAACAGAGCACTTTGGTAAGCTGTAAATAACGCTAAAAAGTGTGATGATAAGACGTCCCTGTCATTGTTTTGTTAGCATTAGCATTAGCACCGTCTTCATATGTTAGCGCTGTGTGCTCGTTTTAGATCCTTGATGATATGGCCTACGTGATTTAATTTAAGTCTAAAGTTTTCATTAGTCATTTCATTTTGACGTTTTTGTCTTTGAAAAGACTGTATTAAAATGCATTTCGTGACGTTAGCTTGGCGCTAGCGTTAGCTCGGTGCTTGTGTTAGCTCACTTGTTAGGGTTCTGCAGGTTCATCATCTTCATTTTCATCTCACTCCACTGGGTCAGACTCTGGCTGGAACATGTAAGGCTGGATGGACAAGTCTAACGTTGTTGACATTTTGTAAATAACCTCTGAATAAAAAGTTTATGCTCCGCTACATAGCCGTATCTCTTCTATCAAACTACAAAAATGGCCGAACAGGGTGGAGTTGAACCGAGTGTCACCTGAAGAGGGGGCGGGGTATGGAGTGTCTCATTTGCATTTAAAGAGACAGCACCAAAACGAGTTGCTCTCAGAAGCACATCAGAAAAGGGGTAGAAAAGGGGTGGAGCTATAATAATGAGGAATTCAGACCCAAGCAATGCAGTTCTGTTTTATATAGACCATAACTGTATGATTTATATGTAAAAAGGAAGGATTTAAAACCATGATATGTCCCCTTTAAATACTTATGTAGTGCTTTTTAAACGGTACTATTTACTAGCTTTGAAGTAGCTCTAACATTACTAATACATTATTATATTGGTCTAATGTACTAAATAAGGCAGTGGTTCTAATGAGCTTTAAACTGGGGAGTCAATGGTTCTAATCCACAGTAGAACGTTGATAAAGATATTTTAAGACTTTTTAATGAGTAATTAGCATTAGAAACATGTTAATAATATTTACATCTGTTCATCATACAGATTTAAATAAAACGTGACAGAAACACGACTCCAACTCACACCTTAAGCTTTATTCATTCAGACAATGTTTTCACTGCTGCATCATCATCATCTTCATCATCATCACCATCTTCATCATCACCATCATCTGGAACATCTGATACAGCTGCTGTTCCTCCTCTGGCCACTGGAGGTCAGTGGAGAGCAGACACAATAAACACCTCTGATGGAGTGTGTGTGTGTGTGTGTGTGTGCGTGTGTGTGTGTGTGTGTGTACAGCAGGGGTCAGTCCAGGCTCCGCCCCCTCATCCTAAACTCCTGTGAAGCACACAAACAGGTTTATAAAACCGTTGCTTTACAAAGACAGCATTGTTCATACTCTGGGAGATTTACAGGTTCTCACAGGTGGTCAGATGAAGAGCGCTGATCAGCATCATCATCGTCATCATCACTGACAGGCCAGGGGAGGGGCAGGAGGAGTCATTGGGAGGAGCTTCTGGCTTAGAGGCGTGGCTCTCAGATAGTTTACACTTAGACCTGCACACACACACAGAGGTGAGTGTGTGTGTCATATGCAGAGTTACAGTTTTCCCAAATTCATAAGAAAAAATATAATGTACATTATATACAAATATGTTAAGTGTCATAAAACACAGTGACTGTGCAAGGTTAGTTAGTTCTCTTTTGAGACTTTAGGTTGGTTCTTCTATTGCTCAATTCTTCTTCACAATGTAAATGGTGAAGCGACACTGCCCCCAGGAGTTCATGTATGGTACATGATTTTATCATGAATCTACAACATTAATGCACATTTTTGTCATCAACATTATTAATTAGTTATTAAACATTTTTACATTATTAGTGAGGATGTAGGAGGCATCAACATTTTAAACTTTTTTTTTTGCTTTTTTTCCCCAACTTTAAAAAAAACTTTTTTCAGATATTTTGTTCAAATCATTCAAACTTTTTTTTTTAATCTTTTCCAACTTTTTCAACCCATTTAAACTTTTTTAACCTTTTTGCTAATAATCAGCTATTGTTAATAATAAGAATTGTTAATTCTATAAGCTTTTTCACACTGTGCATATGTGACCTGGGGGGTCAAAGGTCAAAGGGATATAAATGTAAACAAGCTCGTTCTTTCTGTTGATATTTTCAACTTAACAACATTTGTAATGTTATTCCAGAGATCGTTAGTGTTTTAATAGTGTTTATATTATTAATATTACACATGGAGGAGGTGTCCAGGGTTTAACGCTGACGTCACTTTCAGTCACTTTTATAAACTGATGTGAGAAACATTATAAAAGCGACAGGTGTCCTTTTAACTTATGATTGATTTTTTCAGTATTTACGTTATTATTGTTAGTTTCTTTTTTTGACTTGTGTAGTTGTTTTAACAACTGTAAAGTGTTTTTGAGTTTTAGCTTTAGCAGCACTAGCTTTAGCAGCACTAGCTTTAGTTGCACTAGCTTTAGCAGCACTAGCTTTAGTTGCACTAGCTTTAGCAGCATTAGCTTTAGCAGCACTAGCTTTAGCAGCACTAGCTTTAACAGCATTAGCTTTAGCAGCATTAGCTTTAGCAGCACTAGCTTTATTTGCACTAACTTTAGCAGAATTAACTTTAACAGCACTAGCTTTAGCAGCACTAGCTTTAGTTGCACTAGCTTTAGCAGCATTAGCTTTAGCAGCATTAGCTTTAGCAGCACTAGCTTTAGCAGCACTAGCTTTAGCAGCTAACTCGGCACCTTGGAGACCAATACCATATTTCCACATGTTTGTCTCCAGAGTCAATGGTCCAATGGGAAACGTTTACACCATCAGCTGTGGAGAGTTTATATATCTTGACCTTTAACCTCAGAACTGAACCAGAGCGAGTGTGAAAAGGCTTATTGACAGGTGAATGTTAATGCTAATGTTAGCTCATGTTATTGCTAGGATAATGCTAAGCTAATACTAGCCAATACTACTGCTAGCTAATGCTAAGCTGATAAAGTGTGACGCGGGCTAGCACCTGCATCATCACTTAAATATTCAAGTTATTATTGCTGTAACAATAATCTCCAGACACTCTATATATTTCATTATTTCTCAAACTCCACCTATTGTGTGTGTGAGTGTGTGTGTGTGTTAAACTCACAGTTGTCTATGCAGGAAGTCCTGGTCCCTCCTACAGGCCTCGGTCTGGCTCTGAGCCGCGGTCATGTGACTCTGAGCTGCTTCCTTCAGATTGAAGCAGACGTGAACCTCCAGCTCAGTCTGAGTGACGTTATGAACCAGTAGCTCCACCTGCTCTGAGGACGCACAGCAACGACACATTAGTTATTGTTAGTTTGTACAGGTTAGTATCACGTGAAGGACCAGAGAGAACGACAGAAGACGCTGAGAACAACTCTGTGCTTTTTATTTGAACTGTTCTTTGGTTAAACAGGTTGTTCACCTGGACAAACGAAGAAAAGGGAAAGTTAAAATCAAAGCACAATTTTCTCATGCTGGGATTTTGTACCTGCATTTAAATTAAAGAATAAATTTAGCAGCACTATTATTTTAGTTAAATTGATCCCTTTTCCTGCTTTAAACTAAATACTTTTGTAATATTAAACAGTATGCTCAAATTATACTCACCTAATAAACAAATACACAATATACCAAAAATCAAACCTAAAATGTACTTCATTTATAAATAGTTATTATAAATTGTTTTTATAAATCCTTAGTTTGAAATTTATTTGAACTTGGAAATACTTGTATTCTCAATTACATTTTCCTCAAATTTGCATGCATTTACCTATTTAATGTTATTTATTTATTTATGTATTTACTTATTTATTCAATGTTAATTTATTAATTAATTTGTAAATACATTTTACTAAGTGTTAAATAGGAATAGCCATCATTTTAAACCAACTATTATAATTTTCAACTTATTACATAACCTGAAACTTTTTCTTTATCTTTAACTAAAGACTTAATTTAATTTTTTTTAACTTAAACACGACTCAAATCAAAATATTATAACAAGAAAGAATGATGTCTCACTGGTCAGGCCGCACCGTCTGCTGCAAACACACACTGACCTGTCTGTCAAACTCATGCCTTCATTTTATCCTTAACGCACATTAGCCACAGATTAACATCAGCTGGATGGATCTGCTCACGCTGTGGGCCCTGCTGCTCTGAGGTGTGGTCCTCTGCCTATTATGCAGCGTCTCCAGCTGACCCAACGCGACCTGATGGTGCACCGCCCTTTTAAGGCCCTGCCCCACGTAACTAGACAGCCCAGCATGAGAAAATTATTTACTTTAAAAGAAAGAAGATGAGAAGGAAAAGGTGGAAATAAGAAAGAAAATATTTCTAATTCTTTTTTGGATGGTTTACTTCACACCTCCCACTTGACCGGTTGGTTCTTCAACAAGTTCCTCTTGTTCTTCTATTGGTAGTATCACAACAAGATGTCTCACATATCTGTGGATAATTGTGCTTAAGTTTTTTGGATTGCATGGTTCTTTTGTTACTTTCTTATGTTCTTTCTGCTTTCCTTCAATATTTGTGATCGGTACCGAATAGTTGGGGAAGGTCCGTACATGGACGTCTCTGACAACACCCTTTTCATCAGTGTTGACTTTTCAACTCTCTCCAATTTATACTGCCACCTTAGAGCATTTTGGTCTGCCAGCCAAACAATGTCACCAATAGCAACACTCTGTTTTCTGGTGTGCCACTTGTTTCTGGCGAAAAGGTTTGGACCTGCAAATTGACAACACATTTTTCCAAAACTTGCTAACCTCAGATTGAATATCCTGGATTTTTGTACGGATAACCATCAAATTGGAAGTTGCCAGGATTGCCTTGCGGACAAGCTTGCCCCAACAAGAGAGAGTTTGGGCTGATGTACTCTACGCAATCTTCTTAACTTTGCAGCCTAGCATCTATCGGCCTCTCGTTTGCTAGATTTGCTGTGCTGATCAGCTGTCTCCAGTGTTCACAGACATTTTTAACACCTCACTGGAGACATGCACCGTACCAGCCTGTTTTAAGGCCTCCACCATCGTTCCTGTCCCTAAAAAGCTGAGGATCACAGGACTTAATGACTACAGACCCATCGCTCTGACATCTGTGGTCATGAAGTCCTTTGAACGCCTCATGCTCTCCCACATCAAGGACATCACCGACCTCCACCTGGACCCCCTGCAGTTTGCCTATAGATCCAACAGGTCTGTAGACGATGCCGTAAACCTGGCTCTCCACTTCATCCTCCAGCACCTGGACTCCCCAGGCTCCTACGCCAGGATCCTGTTTGTGGACTTCAGCTCTGCTTTTAATACAATAATCCCAGCTCTCCTTCAGGACAAGCTTTCCCAGCTGAACGTGCCCGACTCCACCTGCAAGTGGATCACAGACTTCCTGTCTGACAGGAAGCAGCACGTGAAGCTGGGAAAAACCATCTCTGCTCCAGGACCATCAGCACTGTATCTCCTCAGGGCTGTGTTCTTTCTCCTCTGATCTTCTCCCTGTACACCAACAGCTGCACCTCCTCTCACCAGTCGGTCAAACTCCTGAAGTTTGCAGACGACACGACCATCATCGTCTCATCTCTGATGGAGACGAGTCTGACTACAGGTGGAGACAGACCGGCTGGTGTCCTGGTGCAGCCAGAACAACCTGGAGCTCAAAGCTTTAAAGACAGTGGAGATGATAGCAGACTTCAGGAAGAACCCAGCCCCCCTCACCCCCCTCACCCTGGGAGACTCTACAGTGAGCTCTGTGGAGAACTTCTGCTCCCTGGGGACCATCATCACTCAGGACCTCAAGTGGGAGCTGAACATCAGCTCCCTTATCAAAAAAGCTCAGCAGAGGATGTACTTCCTGTAGTAGCTGAAGAAGTTCAGTCTGCCAACAAAGATGATGGTGAACTTCTACAGCTCCATCATCCAGTCCATCCTCTGCTCCTCCATCACCATCTGGTACGCTGCAGCTACGGCCAAGGACAAGGCCAGACTGCAGCGTATCATCCACTCTGCAGAGAAGGTCATCGGTTGCAATCTGCCCTCCCTCCAGGACCTGAACCCCTCCAGGATTTTGAGGCGTGCAGGAAAGATTGTGGCCGACCCCTCCCACCCCGGTCATAAACTGTTTCAATATCTCCCTTCTGGAAGGAGGTTTCGGTCCATCAGGACCAGAACCTCCAGACACAAAAACAGCTTCTTTCCCTCTGCCACCATCCACATGAACACACCCCAAGTCACCCACTGAACCCCCCCCCCCCCCTCCACCCGATCACCACCTCCATGATAACATTATCTGCTGCACTGTATAGATATTTATATTTATATTTATATTTATATTTATATTTATATTTATATATATATATATATATTTATATTTATCCTATTTATCCTATTTATCCTTTATTCTCTATCTATCCTTTATTTATCCCTCATCCTTTATATTTATCATTATTATTATTATTGTTGCTGGGTTGTTCTTTGTTTTTTTTATTTTTTTTGTTGTTTGTTTTGTGCACCAACTACCAAGACACATTCCTTGTACTGTCCTTAAAACTGTACATGGCCATTAAAAACATTTCTGATTCTGATTCTGATAAAAAGAAATGTCTGGAATTCCCCCCATGTCAACTCTCCTCTTCCCCCAAGATTGTTGAGGGCTTTCTTCACCACCTTAACAGCTCTCTGCTGATTCATTTCTGTGGGGTGAATCTGTTGGGTGAATTTCCCAAGACCATTCTGTTCCATTTTTGGAGGCTTCTTCCTCAATCTTTGTTTATCAAGTTTTTCCAGAAAGGCATAGAGTTCGATGAGGGCAGGTTTTGCTCCTACAAAGTTTGTACCAGGGTCTGACCACAATCTTTGGGGATGTCCTCGAATGGCCCTCGAAAGCCATGCAGCTGAAGACTACTCCCCAGACCTTGAGTTTTACTGTCTTTTTGACTTCATCTCTTACTTCATAAGGGCCAAAGAGATCAAGACATGTATATTGAAATGGTTTTGCAGGATTTGTCTGTTCAGGTGGGAGGTCACTCATGACTTGTTGGGAGTACTTTGCTCTCATCTTTCTGCAGACACAACATGAGCTTACTACTTTTTTAGCTAGTCTTCTCCCTTTAATCACCCAGGCTTTTTTCCTCATCCTCAGTAGTGTTCCTGCAATTCTCGTATTACATCTTCACGTTATCCCATAGTAAGCACAACTATTTTGGCACTTTCTTTGAGAGTTTTGACCTCCCGCTTTGGCTGAGCACTACCTTGCCTTGTTTTCATTGCTTGCCATTTTTTTGCGGCACGCCAGACAAGACCAACTACTCTGGGCTTCAGATGAAGGACGACTCGTCCTTCATATATGCATATACACACATATATGCATATGTGTGTATCCATAAAATGAAGAGTTCGTCCTTAAGACTGCTCTACTGTAAAGTGTCTTGAGATACCATTGGTTATGATTTGACGCTATACAAATAAAGATTGATTGATTGATTGATTGATATATACGTATATACACATACATATGTATCCCACACCCAACATGAATTCATCATGGCGGCAAGGAAAACCTTCTGTTAAGCAGCAGGAACCTTGTGTGGATCCCATTCCTATGATGAACAGCCATCCACGTTATGCTGTGTTGGGTGTGTGCAGAGGAAAGGGTGGAGACAGAGTTGTTGAGACTCTGTAACTCCACACTGAGGATCCCACGGACCTGCAAGACAAAAGCCAGAAGGAGAACAGGAGCAAACACACAAGGGAAGAAGCAGACATAGAGGGAGTGTTTGAGAGAGGAATGGGACCCTCTCCGGTCCCTCTCTAACCTAAATGACCTCTCTCTTAACGCCCCCTCCAACCTCTCTCCAACCGAGCATGCCAGACCCCCCTGGCAGTCTATGCCTATTGCATCTTAACTATGAGCTATGAGCTGGTTCCTAACTAAAAGCTTTACCAAAGAGGAATGTTTTGAGCCTAACCTTAAAGGTAGAGAGGGTGTCTGCCCCCCGAACCGTGGTTGGTAGATGGTTCCAGAGAAGTGGGGCCTGATAACTGAAAGCTCTTCCTCCTATACTACTTTTAGAGACAAATGGAACAACGAGTAGTCCAGCATTTTGAGAGCGTAGTGTTCTGGGGGGATTGTATGGCACTACAAGCTCCTTGAGATAGACTGGTGCCTGTCCATTTAGGGCTTTATAAGTGAGAAGAAGAATCTTGAATTCTATTCTATATTTTATGGGAAGCCAATGCAGAGAGGCTAATACAGGAGTAATGTGATCTCTTCTCCTAGTTTTAGTCAGTACACGTGCTGCAGCATTTTGAACCAGCTCAAGTGTCTTAAGCGACTTGCTCTGGCAGCCTGCTAAAAGAGAATTACAATAATCCAGTCTAGAGGAAACAAAAGCATGGACTAGCTTTTCGGCGTCGCTCTGAGACAGGATAGGTCTGATTTTAGCAATGTTACGGAGATGAAAGAAGGCAGTTCTTGAAGTTTGTTTTATGTGAGAGTTGAAGGATAAGTCCTGATCAAATAGAACCCCAAGGTTTTTAACAGTTGTGCTGTGTGCCAGAGTAATGCCATCTAGGGCAGTTAGGCTAGCATAGGTTTCTCTAAGGTGTCGTGGGCCCAGTACAATGACCTCACTCTTGTCTGAGTTGAGAAGAAGAAAATTTTGGTCCATCCAGGCCCTAATGTCCTTTAGACAGGCCTCAAGTTTAGATAGCTGATTTGTCTCACCTGGCTTCATTGATACATACAGTTGGGTATCATCAGCATAGCAGTGAAAGTTAACAGAGTATTTTCTCATAACATTACCAAGGGGGATCATATAGATACAGAAGAGGATTGGACCTAGCACAGAGCCCTGAGGAACCCCGTAGCTTACTTTAGTGTACACAGAAGACTTATTATTCACGTGTACAAACTGGTACCTATCAGATAGGTAGGACTTAAACCAGTTTAGGGCAGTCCCTGTGATTTCAAGTAATTCCTCTAATCTCTCTAGTAGAATATAGTGATCTATAGTGTCAAAAGCTGCACTAAGATCTAATAAAACCAGCACTGAGAGTCGTCCTTCATCTGAAGCCCAGAGTAGATCATTAGTTACTTTAACTAAAGCAGTCTCTGTGCTGTGTTGAGCTCTAAAACCTGACTGGAAGTCCTCGAACAGGCTGTTGTTTTGAAGGAAGTCACAGAGCTGAGCTGCCACAACTTTCTCAAGAATCTTTGAAATAAAAGGAAGATTAGATATAGGCCTGTAGTTTGCTAAAGTGCTGGAATCAAGAGTAGGTTTTTTGAGAAGGGGTTTGATTACAGCTACTTTAAAGGACTGTGGCACGTAGCCTATTGATAGGGATATATTTATTGTCTCCAACAAAGATGGGCAGACCAGGGGAACAACTTCTTTAAACAGCTTAGTTGGGATCGGATCTGAAAGGCAGGTCGATGGTTTGGAGGATGAAATAATAGAGTTAAGTTCCTGAAGTCCTATATGTGTGAAACAGTTTAGGTTAGGCCTATTTACATTTAATGGTACAGCAGGCCCAGGTGAAGGCAGGGAGTGGCTAATTTTATCTCTAATCTTGTGAATTTTATTGTTAAAAAATGTCATAAAGTCCTCACAGCTGAGGGCTAGAGGAATCATGGGCTCAATAGAGCTCTGACTTTGTGTTAGCCTGGCTACAGTGCTGAAAAGGTACCTCGGATTATTTTTATTTTCTTCAATTAGTGAGGAGTAGTATGTAGATGGACTATGTCGTAAGGCTGTCATGTATTTACTATGGCTTTCTTGCCAGAGTATTCGTGACTCCTCTGTTTTATTGGAGCGCCACATTCTCTCTAATTTACGGGTTGTTTGTTTAAGTGTGTGAGTTTCAGAGCTAAACCACGGAGCTTTCCTCTGACGTTTAATGGTTTTTTCCCTCAATGGGGCAATTGAGTCCAAGGTGGATTTTAGTAGACTAGCAGAGCTATCGACAAGCAGATCCAGTTGAGAGGGGTTATAATTAATATCATAGTTATTTATTGGATGGTGCACTGAGTTTAAGGCAGCAGGAATGGCCTCTTTAAATTTAGCCACAGCACTATTGGACAGATTTCTACTCCTAACTATTTTATTGCACAGTGCGAGATCCTCTAGGATAATGTTAAAAGATATTAAAAAGTGATCTGATAGCAGAGGATTTTCAGGGTAGACTTTTAGTTCATTAATATCAAGGCCATATGTTAGAACAAGATCAAGAGTATGATTTAAATGATGAGTAGCTTCATTAATAGTTTGAAAAAAGCCAACTGAGTCTATTAGGGTCATAAAGGCTGAGCTCAGGCTATCACTATCTTTATCCACATGGATATTAAAATCTCCTACTATGAGTATTTTATCAGAACTGAGGACTAAGTTTGATATAAACTCAGAGAATTCTGATAGAAATTCAGAATAAGGGCCTGGAGGACGGTAAATTATCGCAAATAAGACTGGCTGGCAGGTTTTTGATTTGGTATGAGATAAATTTAGAACCAGGCTTTCAAAGGAAGTGTAACTGGCCTTTGGTTTAGGATAGATTAGGAGAGAGGAATGATAAATAGCTGCTACACCACCTCCACGGCCTATGTCTCGTGGCATATGAGTATTTAAATGACTGGGAGGAGTGGCTTCATTTAAACTAACATATTCATCTTGATACAGCCATGTTTCAGTTAAACAGAATAAATCAAAGTTATTTTCTGAGATAAGGTCATTTACTAGTAGAGATTTGGATCTCAGTGATCTAATATTTAATAGAGCACATCTAATGGTTTTATGTTTTGGTGTTTCTAGATTTGAGATTTTAATTTTTTTCAGATTTTTATAATTGATAGCTCTTTTATTTGATTTTATGTTAAAATCATTGTGAAATTTGGGTCGGGGGACTGACACCGTCTCCATAAAATAATATTCATCACCATCACAGCAGTTGCCATGGCGATGAACACAGCTATCATAATAGCAATGGGAGGGAAACTGTCCTAAGGCAAGCGCAGAGGGGCGTGGAGGACTCCGCCTCTGTAACATGGTCTCATTCATGAGATATATATGGATATGTGTGTATCCATAAAATGAAGAGTCCGTCCTTAAGACTGCTCTACTGTAAAGTGTCTTGAGATACCATTGGTTATGATTTGGCGCTATACAAATAAAAGATTGATTGATTGAGATTGACCAACTACCTTGACCAATCTAGCCAGGCTATTGAATTTCCTCACATCTACAAGGTTGAGAATTGCATGACCAGCGGGCGGCCTTCTGGTTAGGAGATAAGATTTCTCTGTTTTTGTAGATGTTTACAGGATACATTTGCTCTGAAGCCTTTGGGAACAACTTTACTTTGGCTCTCGTCAATGTGGCAGAAAATGTTTTCCTCTGGAGCTTGTTTATCTCTTCTCTGGCTTGTGCTGCATCCTCCCAAGCTGATTTTATTGGCCACTCCTCTACTGGTACTTTAAGGAATTCTGGCCAATTTTGCCATGTGGAGTGATCTTTTAAGTCATCGAGGATGCCATCTCTCGTGATGATGTCTGCAATGTTGTGTTTGCTAGGAATCCACCACCAGTCTTCTACTGGCCAAATTCTCTGGATTTCAACCACCCTGTTGGCAAAAAAAGTATAGCTTTCCCTTTGAATTGCCCCCAGGGTGGTTTGGCTATCAACTAAATGGAACCATCTGCCTATCTTCATCTGACTTTGTTTCTCCACATACTTCCTCAGCCTGGCTGTGAAGACTGCTCCACAGATTTTGGCTTTGACAGCATCTCTTTTTGGATTGAGGGGTGTCAGCTTGGCTTTTGATTCTACCAATCGCACTTCAACACCTGTCTTTGTGTTCCATCTTAGATAAATCACAGTGCCGTACATTTTATCGCTGCCATCTGAGAATGTGACTCCAAAAGGCTCAACTTCCCAGTCATTTGGCGTGAGACACCTGTGGAACATTATCTGTTCAAGCTGCACGCACTCTTTGAATAGTTTTATAGCTTTTTCTCTTAAGCCTTCTAAAAGTGCCTTGTCCCATGTTTCACAGTTTAGTTTCCCTCCGTCTGCTTCTTGAAAAGCTTTTCTGACGAGAATTGCACCCTTTTGTTTGATAGGTGTAACAAAGCCAATGGGGTCGTACAGTCCAGCAATTTGGCTTAAAAGCTGTCTCCTTGTCAGTGGGTTTGGTGTCTGGTCCCTGATTTCTTCTTGAAGAACATTTTTCCCTGTTCTCATTTTCTTTTTCTTTTTGGAAAAGTTAATTATTGACATTACGTACAATTTGTCAAATTCAACATGGTAACCTATCCCCAGAGCTTTGTTATCTTCATCCCTCATTTGGTTTGGGAGGATGTATGTTTGACTTTCATTTTTCTTTTCTACAGCTCTCTGGGTCTCCATCTTTAGTTGTTGCCTCCCACTTTGCCTTGATTGTAGCCAGGGTTTGAGAAAGAACCCTCCAGTATCTCTTCAACTCCTTTTATGATTTTATTCAGTTCATCTCAGCTGCTGTGGGAGGATAAAATATCATCAAATTAGCTGTCCTCCTCAAGGACTCTGCGTTCCACTGCCATGTGACCAAATTCGGGTAGTCTTGCCACTTCCCACATGGCTAACTGGGCAATAGAGCCAGCTGAACGGTCCCCCATGTTGACTCGTGTAATAGCATATTCTTGAATGGGTTCCTCCTCACTGTCTCTCCAGAGGAACCTATGGAGGTGCATTTCACGCTCTTCCAACCACAGAGTTATAATATCTATATTATATCTATAATATCTTCTAATGCAGCATACACACCTTCCCGGAATCTTAAAAGGACAGTTCTGATTGGGTTGAGAACATCCGGCCCTTTAAGTAAAATGTCATTCATGCTCAGTCTTCTAAATTTCTGACTGCTGTTCCAAACTAATCGAACCGGTGTTGTAACTGAATTACGGTTCGGTGACAACAAGGCCTTCTTTTTTTATTTCCAACTCTCGTTCCTCTGCCAAAGTCATCTGCTTTCCTCCTGGTTGACAAATGCCACAGCAACATCCTCCACATTTGGGTTCACATCCTGCGCCGATGCAACTATCTCACTTCCACGAATCTAGGAACTCATGACCAGTATCAGATGTAGTTGTCGCTTCAGCAGTATTTTTGTCCAGGTCTGACCCCATGGTCAGGGGCACCGGTTCATAAACTACTTCACTGTACTTTGCTGCTGCCGTTCTCATTGACTTTGCAAAGTGCTTTTTGGATCCACTGGCTGTGACCTCTATGTCCTCATACAGGTCTGGATGTGCTCCACCTACTGTTTTTCCAAGTGGGCTTTCCCACAACATCAGATCTCCAATGACTTTAAGTCTGTGAGGGACAAGCCTCCCCTCCCCGTGGCTTATGAGAAGGTCTAACCCTAACCCTCTGCCTCTTTAGTTCTTCCAGCTCGACCTCTGGGAAAAACAGCCTCTACTTTTCTGTAGTAATGTTTTTATGCACACGGGCAATTTCATTAAGACTGTAACAAATGAGTTCATGGGCACACGCTGTTCCCATGGGAGTCTTAACACAGACTTTGAGGTGGTAGCGTTTGGTGTTGACTTTCATGGCCATGCCTCCCACACCTTGCACGATCAGGGTTACTTTCTCACCTCGTAGCTTCAGTCTACTTGCAGCCTTGTGAGTAATGTAATTCATGTCGAAAGCAAGATAAATTAGTGTTCCAATTTTCTTGCCAGCATTTGCAGTTACGTCAAGTAACATCATAGTGACAGGTAGGTCCTTTGGACTGTTTAGCATCTTTGAACTGTCCCTGATGATTATTTTTGTAGCTCTGGCTTTGTTGCTGTTCATAAATGCTCTTTTGCACATTTCTGCAAGCCCTGGCATCAGCTGGGACAAAAATTTCTCCTGTTCTTCAGGTTTGGACTTCACAGTTATAGAATGCATCCCAACAGCTGCTATAGTCACTATATACACTACACTTACACTACATCCTGTTTTTCATTCATCACACAGATGCATTCTGGGAAAATTCCCTATTTTCCGGGTAATAGGACGCTATATTTTTCATTTAAAGTTGAGGGTGTGGCCAATACGGTGGAAGGCTCTGTGTTTATTTGTCAGTCAGTCACACACATGCACAGGTGGCAAAAGTACTAGTATTTAGTCCTCAAGTAAAAGTATATATACTATCTTTATTTATAGATACATTAATAAAACATGACTCAGGTAAAAGTAAAAGTATTGAAGTTGCTCCCTTACTTGAGTAAAAGAAAAAGTACATGCTACTAAATGTACTTAAGTTAAAAAGTAAAAAAGTAAAAAAAAAAAACACATCTTTTATTTTTTTATGAACTTGTAGAAAACTGATATATGAAACAAGATAAATCTGTTACTTTTGAACATCTGGAGAACTTAGCATTAATTTTAAATACAATGTGTAAATAAAATGTTTCAAGTAAAAAAAAATTTAAAAAAATGCAAATGCTCAATAAAACCCAGAGCATTTTTTAAACTTGAAAATATTAACCATAAAACTAAGAGAAAAAAGCTCAAACTACCAAAAATGTGTGTTTTTTATGTCATGACGTCATCTTCAAAGGTTTTAAAAGTAATGAGCTCAATTTTAAACTGTAAAGAGTAGAAAGTACAGATATTTGTTCAAAAAAGTAAGGAGTCGCCAAAAAAATAAATACTCAAGTAGTTTTTTTTTCTTGCATCTGTACTTTACTTAAGCAGAGTAACAAAGTATTTGTACTTGGTTACTTGTCACCTCCACACGTACGTGTCCAAAGCTTCAATAACAGGACACTGAGTCGTGCTCCGTATGTAGAACATACTGTATGTTGTCACATCTGTAATATATATGGGTTTATTTTCTCTGCCTAAAATAAGATGTTTGATTAAATACAAATAAAATAGCAGTAATGTTAGTTTGTGGAGCGGTGCTGGATCCTATATATTTACAGTGGGAAGAGAAGAGCGTATAAAAAGTTCAATAAGGTTTAAAATATAATATATCTCAGTTTTTACTAGTTGGAAATAATGATAAACAGAATAAAGTTGTTAAATCACCACACATTGAGTTTGTACAGAGGAGATCACGTCTGTATTCTGATATTAAACAACTGTAAATTAACTGATATGCAGATGTGGAGCAGTGAGGAGGAGACATTATGCGGAGATGAAACTCATCAGAAAACACAGAAATACACCAAAACCGTCTGAAGGACCTCATCAGCCAATAGGGTGCAGCCTATGTGACGGTGACGCCTTTACGGAAAAATTACAAAATTATTTGAACCTTGTTAATAAAGCAGTGCATTAACCTGGAAATACAGTACTTTCCCATTTTTCCATCAGTTTTTCTTTAACGCACAGCTCTGTGTGTATGAACTTACAAGGTAAAGTCAGTCTTATCTCAGTGTTTTTTGTCCTGCTTCAGTTGAGCTGATGACACACACACACACACACACACACGCACACACACACACACACACGCACACACACACACACACACACACACGCACACACACACACACACACACGCGCACACACACACAGCTTCCCCTTAAAACAATGCTGGACTGATTTTGGTTTCTTACTGGAATTCATGGCTTCACTCCCAACTTTGAACAGGAAATCACACACATTAGGACTGGAAACACTTCCGTTACAACACGTTAGCTACTGCTAAACCAGTCATGTTTGATCATTTAAAGCCTGTACTACGAAGGTAGATAGATAGAAGCTAGATCATATTTATATGGGATATCCCATTCAATGGATTCATATCATAAATAATGTGACACTTTTACGCATCCACGGCTGATGAAGCCTGTGTCATAATCCGTATGCGGGACGAGTGAAGTTATATTAATTTCATTGAATTAATATATGACTTCACCCGTGCGCACATACGGAGCGTATACCATGTGCCTGTACACACACAGGATGACTGAAACAATTTTAAAAATTTTGTGAACAAAGTACAAAACATTAGGGCAAGTATCACTCCTCCCTTCTGCACTGCATCAGCCCCTGTGAGCTCATGGTCCTCCTTCACTCCTGTCAGCCTACAGGATGTTCAGGTTTTAGTAGGAAAGATGAAACCCTCATTGAGCTCTGTAGACATTGTTCCTACTTCCTATAAAGCCTATAAACTACTGACCCATATCTAAGCTTCCCTTCATGTCTAAAATCATGGAGAAAATGGTTGCTAAGCAGCTAACCTCATACATGGAACAACATGATATTTATGATAAATATTAATCTGGTTTTAGATCAATCCACTGAAACTGATCTTCTGAAAGTTTCTAGTGACGTGATGATGTCACTGACTCTGGTCGTTACACAGTTTTAGTTTGACTTGATCTGATGCTGCCTTTGATACAGTAGATCATAGTATACTGGTTGATCCACTTACATCTGAGATGTGTTTTCTGGTGCTGTTCTCCAATGGTTTACCTCTTATATTAATAGAAGAACCTTTAATGTTACTATTAATGATGTAATGTCTAATATGTCCAACCTGTCATGTGGAGTAGCCCAGGGCTCTGTTCTGGTTCCTGTTTAGTTTTTATTGTATCTGATGCCTCTTGGTCGGTTGATCCATGGTTTTAAAAATATATCTTATCATTTTTATGCTGATGATATCCAGTTGTTCTGCTCCTTTAATGACTCAGAGTTTCACTTTTTATCAGAGATCTTAGACTGTATATCCTGTATCAAAAACTGGTTGTCATCAAATGATCTCCAGATAAATTCTAATAAAACATAAACTCTGATCATGTGATTAAAAGTCTCTTGGTGATCTGGGCTCATCTGTTAAAACCTTGTGTTTGATCAGTTCATGTCTTTGGAGGGTCACTGTCATCTACTGACTAAAAACTGTTTTATCATCTGACAAATATCTCTAAAGTCAGACATTTATTATTAAAATCAGATCTAGAACTGGTCATACACACATTTATATCATCACACATTAACTATTGTAATTCTACATGTTTTAATAAGTCGACCCTAAACAGACTCCAGATCGTACAGACGCTGCTGTCAGACTTTTAACTGGTGCTTCTAGAACATCCCACATTACCACCATTCTTTCTACTCTGCACTGGTTCTAGTGAAGTTTAGAATAAACTATAAATATTAGTTATTACATTACATGAGCGTTACATGGTCAGACCCCTCAATATATCTCAGACTTGTTGTACCCCTACACTTCAGGGTGAAGTCTTCAGTCTTCAGACCAGGGTCTCCTAAAGACCCTAAAACTAAATGTAAAACCAGAGGAGACCTGGTGTTCCAGACTCTGGAATAACCTGCACCAGTCTCTCAGGGAGCTCAACTGTGTGGTTACTTTTAAAAACTGTTGAAGACTTTACTTTACAGAAAAACTTTTAGTTACTGGATTTTAAATGTTTTTATCCTTTTATAATGCTTATGGCCATGGTTTATTATTCTATTATGATGTTACACTTGTTGTAATATTAATATTTTCACCACTGCTCTGTTCAGCACTTTGTGATTTTATCTGTAAAAAGCACTTTATAAATAAATGACTTCATCAGCTGACTGTAGATCAGTCCATCAGATATAAATCTATATGTTTCCTAAATGATGTCATCGGTAAATGAAAGGATTGCATCATTGTATAAATATTATCTCTCCTGTCAGCATCAGATCAGATCCACACAGTGACGTGTTCACCTTTTATTGGACAGCTCGCTTTCTAAGAGATCTGATTGGTCAGGAGGCGGGACATTATCACTCGCTAAAATCCTAACAAGAGCAAAACCTGCTCGCGACCAGTCTAGTCATTCAGCCTAAGTTACCATGGTGATTTAGCTCCATAAGACGGTTAGCGAGCTTCGTAGTCCAGCACACACCTGGAAGTTCGCGTGATAAGAGCTAATCTAGTTACGTAGTACATGAGTCAGGATGACGTCACTTATTATTATTTTGTTATTTATTAGTTATTGTTTTGTTGTTGTTACCTTGGTGCTGCTGCAGCAGAGCAGTGAGGTTCTCCTCCTTCTGACGTAGTGTCTCCACCTCCTGCTCCAGAAGGCTGATGTTCCCTCTGAGGATGACCTGTGGGACAAAACATCTGCACCTGTCAGCCAATCAGAGCAGCTGTAGTTGAGTAGTGACTAGTTTAATCAAACCTCCATAAAGTGGTTGTCAGCGTAACACACATAAGATCAGCTGTTTTCATAAATATGATTTATTATTATTATTATTATTATTATTATTGTTATTATTATTATTAATGTTTCTCTTGTTGTTGTGTAGGAGCTCAGGTGGATGTTGAGGTGTTAAAGCTGTGGTCCGTGGTCCTTCAGGTTTTCTGTTTTGGTTCTGATGCAGTGTTCCTCAGGAATAAATAAACGCTCCTGAATGTCTCACAGCGGCTCAACATTCCACGTGTGTTTGACGTTCCTCAGCTGATGCCTCCGTTCCACTCAGAGGAGGAGGAGAAACTATTAGTCTGTCAAACATTATTAATAATAATAATTACACCAATAAACCAATGTTCTCTTTGTAACCTTTGTATTCAAATCTGATTAGCTCTATATACAGAGCATTAGTGGAACTGCAGCTCATTTCATCGTTCTCCCTAACTTTATTTCATTTTATTCACCCAATAAGACGGTTTGAAGCCTACATGCTAAGCTAACCAAACATGTGGGACTGGTGGCTACATGCTAAGCTAACCAAACATGTGGGACTGGTGGCTACATGCTAAGCTAACCATACATGTGGGACTGGTGGCTACATGCTAAGCTAACCATACATGTGGGACTGGTGGCTACATGCTAAGCTAACCAAACATGTGGGACTGGTGGCTACATGCTAAGCTAACCAAATAGAGTTTGTTCAGTTGTGGATGAAAAAGAATATTTAGCGTCTGTAACCCATGGAACACAAAGATTCATTCAGTAAGTTTCCTTCTTTTTCAATTTAAGATAAACAACATGTTTGGAAGGAATATGAAGACAGAATAAAGATAAGAATAGTTAAAGGTGCAGTCTGCAACTCTTATAAAAGTGACTTTTTGTCATATTTACTAAATCTGTCACTATGTAAGGACAGCTTTACATCAAACTAGTAGTTTGTGTGAAATAAAACAGACTGATTGTAGTGATGATGTGTCATTGATGTGTCGGTCGCGAACGAACTGGCTCTAACAGCCAGCTCTTTGACGTGAACGACGGGAGCCGCTTTGTTTCTCTCTGTCTTTTTTTCTCTTCAAGCCACATTTGATTGGTCAATGTGTGTGTGTCGTCTCTGTCTGCGCTGAGCAGAGGGGGGAGGGGCTATGGTTTTACATTAGTTTCAAAATCCACACGCGAGAAAGCAACAACCGTGCGCATAAAACCAGTAGTTAGTGAGCGGGCATGTGCTCGCGGCCCCTCTATGAGGTGAATTCTCTTGCGTTTACATGAGCTGTCACTTTCTACGCACTCTGTGCATGCTCGACATCACTTCCTGCTTGCTCGCCTGCAGTTTACCCACCAGGATCAACCCCTCAAAGCTGAGACACTTGGTTTTTGTCAAAGAAAATTTTTACCTGGATGCAGAATTTTTTCCATTTTCTTTTCCATTTTAATTTATATGTTAGCTTCTGTATGTTGTTACATTAAATTTGTTCAGTAGTAAAAAGCAAAAAGTTAGTTAAGGTCATTTGTAAATAGTTAAACATTTGTGTTTCTAATTTATTTTATATTTTATCACTCTGCAAAGTGTATAAATAAAGGTGTATTTATATAAATATACAGTGCATGTATTGTTACATTAGTAATTCATATTACACATATTTTACATTATTGTTGGTAATTTATTAAATTAAGCACCAAAAAATCTTAAGGAGCCTCTTGGGAGCCGAAAGAGCCAGTTCTCCAAAAAGAGCCAGAATAACCATCATTAACTCATTGAGTGAATTTTATTGTCATTTTATTTTTTATAAAATATCTTTAGTTATAAGTTCTAGAAGCTTCATGTGTTGCTGATTGTAAAATGGGAAAGGACTTTGTCAGTGGGGTCAAAGGGCCTTCTGGGTAATGTAGTTAACAGGAGGGGCAGAAACAGGGAGGTTTCTCAGAGCACATCCAGGGTTTTCCTCTGGGGCGGTGGCCAAGGAAAACGCCTCCTGACTCCTCAGGAATTCACAGCACGAACGGAGAAACAGAGTCGAGAGGAAAAAACAAGCAAAGGTGGAAAAGCAGCCTCAGAGTTTCCTGAGAGGAGGAAACTGTGAGTAAACGTGATCATGTTGAAGGTTCTGAGCTCTGCAAACATGGAGGAGAAGAGGACTACAAAGATGGACAAGGACTAGTTTTTCACTTTAGATCTGAATATTCACCCTCAAGTTCCTTTGAACATGTTTGTTTTAAGCTCCACCTTCTTTCCCACCTTGTCTGTTTTTATTCATCCTCAAACTCCTCCTCCTTTCACTTTCACTCCTCCTGTTTCTGGGAAAAGAAACTCAGAGGCTCCATTTGAGCAAACAACATAAAATACACCAATGATTAAAATAGACTAAACAATAACTAAAATACACTAAACAATGACTAAAATACACTAAACAATAACTAAAATACACTAAACACTGACTAAAATACCCTAAACAATAACAAATACACTAAACAATGACTAAAATACCCTAAACAATAACAAATACACTAAACAATGACTAAAATACCCTAAACAATAACAAATACACTAAACAATGACTAAAATACCCTAAACAATAACAAATACACTAAACAATGACTAAAATACCCTAAACAATAACAAATACCCTAAACAATGACTAAAATACACTAAACAATAACTAAAATACCCTAAACAATAACAAATACACTAAACAATGACTAAAATACCCTAAACAATGACTAAAATACACTAAACAATAACTAAAATACACTAAACAATAACTGAAATACCCTAAACAATAACTAAAATACACTAAATGACTAAAATACACTAAACAATGACTAAAATACACTAAACAATAACTAAAATACACTAAACAATAACTAAAATACCCTAAACAATAACTAAAATACACTAAACAATAACTAAAATACACTAAACAATAACTAAAATACATTAAACAATGACTAAAATACACTAAACAATAACTGAAATACACTAAACAATAACTGAAATACCCTAAACAATAACTAAAATACACTAAACAATAACTAAAATACACTAAACAATAACTGAAATACACTAAACAATGACTAAAATACCCTAAACAATAACTAAAATACACTAAACAATAACTGAAATACACTAAACAATGACTAAAATACCCTAAACAATGACTAAAATACACTAAACAATAACTGAAATACACTAAACAATAACTGAAATACCCTAAACAATAACTAAAATACACTAAATGACTAAAATACACTAAACAATGACTAAAATACACTAAACAATAACTAAAATACACTAAACAATGACTAAAATACCCTAAACAATGACTAAAATACACTAAACAATAACTGAAATACACTAAACAATAACTAAAATACCCTAAGCAATGACTAAAATACACTAAACAATAACTGAAATACCCTAAACAATAACTAAAATACACTAAATGACTAAAATACACTAAACAATGACTAAAATACACTAAACAATAACTAAAATACCCTAAACAATAACTAAAATACACTAAACAATAACTAAAATACACTAAACAATAACTAAAATACATTAAACAATGACTAAAATACCCTAAACAATGACTAAAATACATTAAACAATGACTAAAATACACTGTACACTGGCCATACCAGCCTGTCATTGGCTGATCCCGTTAGATCTATGAAGCTAAGCAGGTCTGGGCCTGGTTAGTAGATGATGGAGACCACTGAGAATTCCAGGTGCCACAGTGGGGTGACAGTCACCCAGTGGTATCTGTCATTGTGTCCTTGGGCAAGGCACTTCACCTACATTGCCTAGTATGAATGTAGTGTGTGAGTGAGTGTCGGTGGTGGTCGGAGGGGCCTATGGTTCACTATGGCAGCCTCACTTCTGTCAGTCTGCCCCAGGGCAGCTGTGGCTACAACAGTAGCTTACCACCACTAAGTGTGGAGTGAAAGAATAATGCCTTAATTCTGTAAAGTGACTTTGAGTGTCTATGATAAAGCGCTATATAAAACTGATGCATTATTATTATTATTAAACAATGACTAAAATACACTAAACAATGACTAAAATACCCTAAACAATGACTAAAATACACCTAACAATAACTTTCACAGTGCGTAGACTACGTCACTTCCTTTCATTCCAGTCTTTACGACAGAGCTGCTGGGACGTGATATTTGAATGTAAACCAACCATACAATGTTTGTTAAATATGTTAATAGTACACATTTCAATTTGTAACTGTTTTGTGGTGTTTTTAATTGTTAATTAAAAAAAGTGGATTAAAACACAATACACACATTGAAAATCAAAAACCAAACACAAAATAAGATAAAAACCAAAATAAATTGGAATTCACTCAAATCATAAATTTCTTTTTTTTTAAACAGCAGTGTTTTAACCTTTTAAATAGTTTACGAACTGTTGTAAAATAGGCCGACCAGATGGAGACGCGTTTCACGCATGTGTTGAAAGGATCCGGCCCGCGAAAGGATTGGGCACTGACAACTCCAAAGTTTTGAGACTTTAGGTTGGTTCTTCTTCTGTTGTTCTACTCAATGTAAATGGTGAAGCAACACTGTCCCCAGCAGTTCATGTATGGTACTACAGCAACAATTATTTTCATGATTTTATCATGAATTAACAACATTAAACGACACGTTGACGTAAAGTTTTGTAGTCAACATTATCAATTATGTTACTCGTCATTTTTGCATTATTGTAAATGGTACACACATTGTGGTTGGCGTGAATATCCTGACGGTCTATTTTCTTTTGCCCCCCCCCCAGTGTCACGGACTGAGTTTACCTCGTACTGAGCATATATGTGCATGCGCACTACCGGAAATTGAATTTTTGCTAAAAAAATTACAATTTCGTTTTGTGTATATTTGTTTTCAAAGTGAACGGACGCGTGTTTTCTTTGTTTATTGGATTAGGTTAGGGTTAGGGTTGCATTCGCATATATGCTCATAATAGATCTCAGTACAAGATAAACTCAATCTGTGACACTGGCATGAATCTTAAAATCCACCTCCATTCAGTTCATAGACTATAATAAATTATTTTTCTAGTTGTTTGTGTAAATATTAGTTGTAAAGTTAGACTGAGTTTAAACTTTCCTGTTTAGAACACATTTATGATTCTAAGTCTATTTTCTCTCAGCATGTTTGTCTCTGACTCACATTCTCCTGGCGACTGTCCCACAGTGAGCTGTTGGTGGAGGCCAGGACGCCCAGGAGGGAAACTCTGCGCTCTCTCAGGTTCTCTGTGTCCTGTCGGGCCTCGTACAGCAGCAGTTGCAGGTTCTCCCTCTCCTCCAGGTCCTGTTCACACCCAGCAGAGGCGTTCAGCTCCTGCTTGGATGACCAGACCACGATCAGGGCCACAGAGGCCACTAACCACATGGTCAGCAGAACCAGCAGAACCTTCATCCACAGGGGGGAGGAGGGGGAGGAGGGGGAGGAAGACATGATGAAGAGCAAGTGAGGAAGACTGACAGAAGAGAAGAGAAGCCTGAAGGGAACTGAGCCTGAAGGAGACGTGAGAGAGAAGAGGGAAAAGTGACCACGCCTCCGTGTGTGTGTGTGTGTGTGTGTGTGTGGGTGTGGGTGTGTGTGTGTGTGTGTGTGTGTGTGTGTGTGGGTGGGTGTGTGAGAGATGGAGAGAATTGTAATACTACTAAGATACACTTAACAACATGTGATTGTACCTGATCTGAGGTTTATTCCATAAAGCGTGTTAAGTTCAAACTCTGAATATGTTCAGGCTCAAATGAGGGAAACTCTGAGTATCTCATTCCTAAACGTGAGGTATGTTATTCTCTGAGTATGTTACCATGGTAACATTGTCTGTGAACTAAACCTGGTCACTGACAGGTTTTATCAAAGAAACCCTGGGTTTCTACCTGGCTCCGCCCACCTGAACACTTTAATGAACCTTAACACTTTTCTCTGAAACACATTAGTGACATCACACACCACAGACGTGTTCACATCATTACTAATGTTGTGTTGATTTATGTTTGTTTTTTTTTTGTGCTAACAGTAGTTTTCTTTATAACATTATAGATGTAGATCATTTAGTGAAACACACTGAGAGGTTGATCTACATTAAAACATCTACTGACGTCTGTAGTAAAGTTCACTGAATACAAACCTGTAGATAATATAAAGTAGAAGATGATCATTTAAATTAATACACTTTTAAGGCTTAATTGTTGTTTTATATTATTATACAGTTAAATCTGTAGATCATACATCTATGATGATATGATGTCACAGTGAATTGTGACGCTGCTCTTAGAAGTGATAGATCACAGGTTCACGTCCTGCTTCAGTGTTTTTTATGACATTATTTATGACGTAGAGATGAATCTGGTGATAATAATACATTAAAAATCAATATAAATGATTAGATATGAAGCATCAGTCACTGTGTTTATATCCAGTGTAACAGGAGGACTCTCTATACAGACATCCTATGATGCTGACACGTCTCCTCAGACACATTTTATTATTATTATTCACCACTCGTCACATCACTGAAGAGATAAAGTGATGAAGTGATCATAAAGTGTTATTAATTACAGGTGATTTAATCACTATAATCACTGAAGACTGAACACACCTTTAGAACAGGATCATATTCATCAAACACCGACTTATTTCACCCATTACGGTGAATAAATCACTATTTTCCGTTTGGTTGCCATGGCAGCTCGATTAAATCTCTGATGCATTAATGATGGCTTTTTATCGCACACGTGCACGTCAGTAACCCAAGGTTTACATACTCAGGGTTGATTGATCCACTTCATACCAGCTGTAATGAATCAGATACACAGAGTTTACCATGGAGGGTATGTTGACCTAGAGTTTATGGATAAACTCAGAGTTTGTTAAACCTCCTTTATGGAACACACATCTGAGGATCACATGATCAACATTGATGTCAGCATTAAAACACGACCATTCTAAGTGACATAATAATAATAATAATAATAATAATAATAATAATAATAATAATGAATCATTCTTGTAGAGGAAGTTTCATAGAACTGGACTCTGGATGATGCCTCAATGGCATCATTGAGGGTTTGAAGAAGTTCAAGATGGCGTCCAAGATGGCGTCCAAAGTACATACACAAACAAAAACGACAGATTGGATTATTTAAATAAATGAAGTTATTTTTATTTTTATAAATGAAACGACTCTAGAGGCATTTCTACCATGAAGAAAAGATAAAGAATCAGCAAAAAGTTTAAGCTTGTTTTTCCAGTAGATAAAATTAGGCTTAGATTTAAAGAAAGGACATTTATGAATATAATATTTACCTAACAAAACAATATTATTCACACCAAAATCAACCATTTTATTATTAACAAACAAGCCAAATGTCACATCTGATACAGTGAACATTGAATCTTTTTAGATAGAAACCAACATTATGTCACACAAAAAGAACAGATGATTCAAATCCTCAATCGTGACTTCACAAAATACACAATAACAACATCCAAATTAAATCTCTGTAATTCTTTTGTGGAGTAAACATAATTAATAACCTTAAACTGAAGTACTTTCACTTTGGCCAAAACTGAATAAACTAAACATTTGTATCTTGTTCTTTTCCTTACTGCCAAAACACCTAAATCTAATGCGATAGAATTGCGCGATCAGCAGGTTTGTCCGATTCATACAAAATTTGCCACATGTATTCTTGACCCCAAGATGAGTAAAAAGTTACATTATGACCTTGCCCAAAACCAAACAGGAAGTCAGCCATCTTGGCTCAAATGTCAAAAATGGCGTTTTGATCTGGAAACTAGTCTGAGCAGCTTTGTTCTATTCGCTTCAAACTCGACCAGAACACTTAGGACCACTGAGACTAAAAATCCTTGACAGAATTTGTAAAACTCTAATGGTTTGGTTGTGGCGCCGCCGCAAAGTTGCAGTGCTAATTTTTGTAAGCAACAATAACTCTGACACACAAAGTTCAATCAGCCTCAAATTTCACACAAATGACATTTGTTCAAGCCTGTTCACGACTGCCTTGAAACATTTCCCATCATGCCTTGCGTATTTGACTGGCGCCATTTACGGTCATGTTCACGGTTGGCAACTATGGCACGCCATAATAGAAAAATGCATATAACTCTCATATACAAAGTTAAAACTGCCTCATATTTAATGCACATGATGACTGTCCATCCCTAAACAAGACTCAATGTGAAAATTACCCATCATGCCTTGCGTTCTAGTCTGGCGCCATTTACCATGCCAGGTTAGGTGAATCCTAATGCTAGGATAATGTTAATGCTTGGCTAATTGTAATGTTAGGCCAGTGCTAGGTTAATGGGATACGTGACCACTAATTCGGACTTTACGATTCCATTTTTTTCCATGGTTTTATGGTTGGTTATTGGAATGGATTTTTTTCTGTGTTTTTGTCCAGTGTGTTTATTTAGTCTGGCTGCAGTTCCAGTGTGTGTGCAGCAGGGGGAGATATGGCGCTAAGCTCTCCGTTAACACTGTCCGTGTAGCTACAAAGAAGAAGAAGCTGAGGTTTGTGTGTGTGTGTGAGAAATCTATAGAAGTGAAAGTGTGTGAAAGTGCGGTGGAAAGTGCGAATTATCGTTGTGAATAGCGTTCAGACGCTGTTCAGACTGTTTTCACAGAGGATGGACTCTACTATGGTGGAGATAGACGGCAGTGTGATGGAGGGGGTGAGTGCTAACATGCTAACAGCTAACAACCAACCGGCCACGAGCGTCCGCGGGAGCGCGCACAGGACGCCAAAGCTAATTTTATTTCAGTCTTTTTTTTAATTAATTTTTTTACTTCATTTTCCTTTACGTTTTAATTAATGATATTGATATTTCTTGCAAATTTTTTTTTTTATATATATATTTTTTTTTTTTTTTTTTTCTCTAAACATCCCCCTTATCTATTTATTAAATATTACTGGTAGTATTATAATACAACTACTCACGAATTAACTTTTATTACTATCAATGTAATTGTTTTTATTACTTTTATTTCGACCCCGATTCATTTTCTAAAACAAAATTTTTGTGTTATTAAAATTTTGTAAGACAATCTTTAATTAGAGAGGCTTGTCCGCGCTCCCGTGGATGGCGGTCATCGGTTAGCTGGGGGTCACATTTCTCCACAGCACCCCTGGTGACGTGGTGTTGATTCTCTACAGGGGGGGCAGATCCTTCGGGTGTCCGCGGCCCTCAGCGCCATCTCCGGGTCCCCGGTCAGGATCATCAAAGTCCGGGCCGGACGGAGCAGCCCGGGGCTCAGGTGAGCACAGCCGGCTAACGGTAGCCCGTTCAGACCGGTGTTGTAGATGAAGTGGTGACTGTTTAAACTGGTAACTTCTGTTAGCTTGGCTCGTTGCTACAGCAACAGCAGGTGCTGAGCTGCCCTCATCGATACTAGTCTGTTTATTTTAATCAGATCATGTGCTCATTGTTTTATTGAATCATTATATTATAAACATTAATAAAAGATACATTATTATTATTATTGTTACGGAAGCAGATAGGGTCAATTTTAATGAAGAAAATCATTTTGGGCAAATCATGATTATAGTCAAAATGTGGACAATAAAGTTGAAATTTCACCATATTGTATTTTGAGTTCATTTGAGAAATTTTGACTTTGATCTTGAAATTTCTACTTCATTTTCGACATTTCAACTTTTCCTAAAATTATTTATTCCATCAAAATTGGTCCCAATCTGTTTCCGTAGATTGTAAGAATGATGAAGTTGTAACACATTTACTTATTTGTGTATCATAGAACACAAACTATTAGTTTAAATGAATGAAACAGGGTTAACAAAAACCAAACTGTGTGTGTTTGTTTCAGACCGCAGCATCTCAGCGGGCTGCAGCTGGTCTCAGACTTGTGTTCCGGCACTCTGCAGGGCGCCTGCATCGGGTCCACTGAGGTCAGTCTGACTCCAGGAAGGATTCAATCAGGGAAGCACACGGCCGACACGCAGACCGCAGGGTGAGAACCACCAATCAGTGTTTGTTACAGAGGAATGTGGTTACAGTGCATGTCAGCATTTATCACGTTGATGATAAATACAACAACACGTTATTATGACCGTAACGTTAGCTGTAGTAGAGATGTGAATCTGTGGGTGTCTCACGATTCGATTAGATATCGATTCCTAGGGTCACGACTCCATTCAAAATCGATTCTCGTTATAAAAAAGTATACAATGCATAGTGTGTTAAGGCATCAAAACTATACAGTTTGTAATAGATCATTTTAAATAAACTGATTCCAATGACGTTATCACACAAAGGCAACCGTGTTTTGACCTAACACTGTTGCCGTAGTAGTCTGAGGTCGCCATCTTGAAAGCCCATGGCCTACTAGTCTCTACTAAGTTCTTGTGAGTATATTTAATTGTACTATTTAACACTCCTAAGACTGTCTGTGAAAGTTTAGCATAAATCACGTGTTATATAAATCACCGCCGATCGCGGCAAATGTTAGCATAAGCATATACATGCGTTTTCCCATAGACATTAGCATGAAGCTGGCAGACTTTTTGTATAGTGGTATTTTCTATTTGTCCAGTTTACAGTGTTTCCTGAGTTAAGACTCAGTGGAAAACAAAATAAAATTGAATTGACTTTTGAAGTTTATGAATTGAGGAATTGTGGATGATTAAAATCACGATTCTTGTGTGAATTAATTTTTCCCCACCCCTAAGCGGTAGCATGTTAGCGGTGTGTTAGCCTAGTTAGCTCCGCTCTGGGAACACTCCTAAAAACTAGATCAAGTCAGCCTTGAGACTATTTTAACTGGTGACTGACGTTGGTTAGCGTGGCTAGTTGGTTAGCGTGGCGAGATGGGTTGTGCATTGTCATTTGTTAAAGCTGCCACTATGTAAATACCGAATAAAGTATTGATACCAAAAAGTGAGTATTGAATACGATACTCACTTGTAAAAGTATCGATACTAACAGCGCTGTGTTCATCTCCAGTTTTTTCCCTCGCCTGTTTCAACTGACACAACTTTATTCGCTGCTACAGACACACTTGTAGCCCCTCCCCTCAGCTACAGCTGAACACTAATAGGACCCTAAAAATCTTGGAATCGACCAATGAAAACGGTTAAACGTGGAAATGGACTGAACCAACATGAAACACCGTCACCGTGAGGCAAGGAACGTGTTTTTATGGGGATATGTTCTGGGGACCACTGATTACCAGTGATTGTAGAGTCTGAAACATCATAGATTAATAATAACTTCTGAAACTGTAAATATTCTCACCCCTAGTGGTGAAATAACTGATGTATCCTTATGTCCATTTGTTTTTGTTTAATCATTATGGTCTGGAATGATGTCATCAGAATCATTTAAGTTAAGCTTTGATAAACTTAATTTAAATGAACCTAAACATTAAACCTGATCAGATTCAGTAAACCATTGATCCCTGAGGTGAAATATGATGACTGTGACATTAATGCTGTTATCATACATTTTTATATAACATAAATAATTAAAAAAGAGCAGACAGAATAATCCATGTCACTACAACTTATATCTACCGTTTAATTGTATGTACTATATTTTTGACATACATTTTTGTTTAATTATGGTTTTTTATTTATTAGTATTTATTTTGTAGTATATATTTTTTTTTATTATGAAAATAAATTATAAATATTTCTCATATAGTTTGTAACTTTTAAACTTTTTGAGCTTTTTTTTCTTTTCATCGACTTTCATTGGAAATTTCAGCTTTTTCAACTTTTTCAACTTCAAATTTATTGCTAATAATATTCAGTTAAGGCTAATGTCAATGCTAAATTAATGCTAACATTAGGCTACTGCTAATGTTAGGGTAATGCTGTTGCTAGGCTATTGCTAATGTCAATGGTAGGTTAATGCTAACACTAACCTAATACTAACGGTAGGTTAATGTCATTGCTAAGCTAACAATAATGCTAGGCTAATGCTAATGTTAGGCTAATGCTAGATTAATGCTGTTGCTAGATTAATGTTAATGCTAGGCTCATTATAACATTAGGCAAGGTTATTGCTCATGCAAGCCTATTACTAACGGTAAGCCAATGTTAATGCTAGATTAATGTTAGGTTTATGCTAACACTAGGATCATGTTAATGCTAGTGCTAAGCTAATGCAGTGCGATGCGGGCCAGCACCTGCATTCTCACTTGCATTTTCTTCAGGAAATGCAAATATTCTAGTTGCAAATTTCATCTTTACAAGTACAAAATGGTATGAAATAATTTTTTTTTATTTGAAACTTGTGAGAACAAGTAAACCAGCTGTCATTCCAGGACAAATATCAAAAACAAGTTGTACGTTTATCATACTGTCAAATTACATTTTTCTAAAAAGTTAAACTTTTGCTTCTACAACAGATTCTGATTCTGTTAAGTTCTTAAATTCTTTAATAAAAACTAACTACATCCATCTGTCAATGTGTCCAATATGTTTAATGTAAATGAAGCTAAAAGTCATTGAGGAGTGAGATAGTTTAACAAGGTCTGATGGTGCGTTCACTGACACCTAGTAACCAGGAGTTTATGTGCTATGCTAATGTTAGCGACATTAAATGGTTTTACTGTTAAAAGATCTGATTTTAAAAATAAATGTGGACATTTTTTGGATCAATACGATATTAATGCTGTGGAATATAAGATATATCGCAGAATCTATTTTTTTATGCCTTAGTGTCTAGTGCACTTCATGCATGTGACGTGTCTCAGCACTCTCCTTTGTCAACATCTGACAGGAAGTCAGTCACCAGTTAAAATAGTCTCCAGTTGATGCATAACACCGGCATCGTCCTATAATCACTGATAATGTTCAAACCTGAACCTGCTGCTAAAGATTATAGAGCATCGTTTATGACCAGATATCAGTAGCATTATTTAAATAGACTACGGTGTGTGTGTGTGTGTGTGTGTGTGTGTGTGTAGGAGTGTGTGTCTGCTGCTCCAGGCCTCTCTGCCCTGCTCTCTGTTTGCTGAGCGTGTTTCTGAGCTGTGTCTGAAAGGAGGAACTAACGCTGAGTTTGCTCCTCACATTGACTACACTGTCAAGGTAACACATTCTGAGTGTGTGCGTGTCACCTCCACTGTGTGTGTTAGTGTGTGTTCAGCTGAATGTTGTTTCCTCTTCTACAGGTTTTCAAACCAATGGTGGAAAGATTTGGAGTTCATTTTGACTGTGACATCAAGATGAGGTGTGTGTGTGTGTGCACACTTGTACAAGTGTGTATAATGTGTGCGTGTTGCAGGGCCTTTGACCCTAATGCTGCCTTCACACCGAATGCGTCTTCTGTCGCACAAAACATTCCACATGTGTCGCAGGATCAAAAAATGTCCTCATTGGCTTCATCTGCATGTTTGAAGTGAAGCCCCGCCCACCAGCGACACATCCAACTCGGTGAGTTTCACTACCTGCTATAGCGAGGAGCTGTGCTCCTTTGCCTCCTCTCATAAACATAAACCACCAGTGAAAAAGCGGCTAATGCTATGCTAGCTCAGTGCTACAGAGAGAACTTTTACCTGCTACTACCACCTCCTCACTGATTCTCCTGCTAATCCTTCCTAGTCCTGGTTATAAAGGGCGTGTCCTACAGCTCCAGGTGGTCACACACAGCTTCTACTCCATGGTTGAATGGATGAACAGACCGGTGTCTGTGTTAACGTGATGTCATCGTCAACAAAGACTCTGATTGGCTTTCATCATGAGAAACAGTCTCAGACCTTCAATAATTTCATCTTGTGCGAATATGACGCAAAATCGGGAGCGCGCTCGCACAGCTAACGCTGTTGATGCACGGATCGGACTGCACCCCCGCACAGGAAAGATTTTGCCTCTGGGACGCTATCCATTGACTTTGTATGTAATCTGGACGTACGGGCATTTTGTGATTCATCCGGTGTGACCGCAGCATAAGGGTTAGGTGTGTGTGTGTAAAATGTGTTTGTGTATAATGTGTGTATTAGGCTTTACACGATCAGGATTTTTGGTTCAATCACCGATCAGTGAGTTTTTAAAAAACAATCACTGAGCTGATCATATGAATTCAGGTTGTTTTTTTAGGTACTGACCAATTTTTGTTTATCTTTTTTTTGTCTCCATTTATTTCATTAAAAAGTAAAAAATAAAATGAAAAATAAACAGTCTTAGCAACAAAATTTCCAAATTAACACATTTTGAATGAAAAAGAGCAGAAGAGAACATGACTCTTATAGTATCTGCCCCTTTGTTGCCTTTCCATCGATACGACCTGATACAGATTCACTGAAAATCAAACGCTCCATGTTTCTGGACCTAAACGTATCCATGTGACTGTGAGGGAGTAGGAGAGGTGAATTTCCATGCAGGACCTAAACATTACATTTTGTGTGTGCGCGTGTGTGTGCGTGTGCGTGCGTGCGTGTGTGTGTGTGTGTGTAGGGGCTTCTACCCGAGGGGAGGGGGTGAGGTGGTGGTGAGGGTGAACCCAGTGAAGCAGCTCCATCCTGTGGTTTTAACCGACAGAGGAAACATCACAAAGATTCATGGACGAGCGTTCGTAGCAGGTGTCCTGCCCTTCAAAGTAAAAGTCCTCGTTCACGCTCTTGTTCTGAAGGCTGTTTGTTGTTGTTGTTGTTGTGTGTCTCTGATTGTGATTCTGTGTTTCTCTTCTGCTTTGTCTGGATTAGACTCAGTAACATGTAGAAGAAGTGTTTGTTTTATTTGTGTAGTTATTTATCTCCTAGTTTTAAGTTTACTCTGCTCTGACTTAGCAGTATTTGTTATTTGTCTGTTGTGTGTGTGAGATTCTGACTGTGTGTGTGTGTGTGTGTGTGTGTGTGTAGCTGGCTAAGGACATGTCTACTGCTGCAGTTAAAACCATCAGGAAGGAAATCAAAGATCTGTACGTTAACATCCAACCACTGCAGGAGAAAGAGAACGCCTACGGCAACGGGACCGGCATCATGTGAGTCCACAAGGCTAACGTCTGTTAGCGACAGAACTATAACTACTACCACCTGTTCGCTACTGACTGACTGTTAGCAACCCACCGTCTGTTAGCTACCGCCTATTGGCGACCTGTCCGTAGCTAACGAACGTTGGGTTGCTACGGTTCATAAACAACGGTTGGGTTGATTAATAATTTGTTGTTTGTGTTTCAGAATAATTGCTGAGTCATCAACAGGTTGTTTGTTCGCAGGCTCTGCTCTTGGAAAAAAAGGTTAGAGGTCAACACAGACACGCACACACCTGGATGACAACTAACATAAATATATCAGTCACACGTAGACGCAGGTGTGGTGGTCAGGCCACTATGTAGCACCTTCTGCGTGACATGTCAACACTTAGAAAAAATTGCTAGGCGTGTACGTGCATAAGCTTGTGTGAGTGTTGAGTATGGGGGGTGGATCCATTCTATTCTATGGATTCACCCCCATACTCAACACTCACAAACTTACAGATGTGCACGCACATACACACCTGCACACCTGTGTTCACATGTCATGCAGACAGTGATTGATAGTGAAGCGTGTCTGACCACACGCGTCTGACCACTGTAGCTTCACTCACGCCACACCTGTCACTACACCTAACTACTTTAATTAAGTAAGTTTAGTGCAAGTTAGACAGGCAGGTACACGTGCGATGGACTGGTGCGCAAGAATTTAGAAATGATCCACCACCGGTTACAGACACACACGCACACACACAGCCTTTGTCCTAATATTCCCTCCTATCCCCTTTCCTATCCACTTTTGTGTGTTTAAGTGGCAGCCATGATAAGGAGCATTCCAAATCTCTTTGAGCTAAGGAAAGGAGGCTCAATGCTTCCTTTATAACCTCCTTTAGCCTAGGAAACACTGATGCATCCTTTACCAAAGGAGATGACATAGTGATGACCCACAATTCATTGCAGTGATATAACAAAATGAATACTTCATATTCATTTATGTACCTTATTCATTAAACATGTGCTTACTTCTTGTTCTTTGGAGGGAGTCAGATGACATTCACATGTCCTACACATGAGATAACCACCAGCTGCTTCCGAAGGCCATAGGCATACTCATGCAGACACACACACACCGTACCAACTGACGCGCACACACTATCAAAAGACAAATATCAATGGCGCCGATGTCCCTCTCAGGAACGTCTGACCCCCTCCTTTCTTTGCCCTCAGGGTGGGGATCTTCTTATCTGTAAAAGTTGGTGCGCAGCAAACTTTGCAGTCACTCCTGTCGGGTCTCCCTCCTTCTGATTTAGTTTAGTTTTAGTTTATTACTTCATCACCTCTTGTCTGGACCTCATTCTCAACACAGAGCATTCGCAACTGGTTAAAAACGAGGGCAACCGTAAATTTGCCGTGACAAATTGGCATCACAAACAGGATCTCACCTCCGGTACCGTGTGGGCATCTGTCACGGTTCCAACAACGGGAGCGCGGACACGCGAATTCCCCGGAGCCAGCCTTTGATGAGCAAGGGCCCCCCCGTCAGCGCGCCCTCGCACCCGTAGACTGGAACACAGACCTTTGGTTGACCCTCAAGTACCAATTGGAAAAAGATAAAACTGCTGGTTTTACACATGCTTTCTGCCTTTCCCTAAAACCTCTGTGGTGATTTATGAGATTAGAAGCGACTGGTTTCACTCCTGTCGTCATATATTTCAGCAACCGTATATCATTCTGTGCAAATTTCTCAGTTTATGATATTAAGATTGTGCGTTCCCTTACTTAAGGGTGGGACTGTTAGAGGAGACGCTTTGTTGTGACGTGCCACGGCTGTGTTGGCACACTTTATGCTTTGTGTGGTTGGTAGCCTCTTTTCCTTTGATTTACATTCAAACCTTGTGATATTTGACATATCAGTGGTTTGCTCAGAGGCGGCAAACTCCAGTCCTTGGGGGTCGGATTCCTGAGACTTTTAGATGTGTCCCTGTGTAGAATAGTCCGGCCAAAGTGTCAAGGACGGTGATAGAGAAACAACATCAGAAGTCCTCTTTGCCTTTTTAGTGCTTTTATTTACAGTGTTTCTTTAAAAGCAACACGTGTTCTCCAAAATGACATGTCAAAGCACAATCATCTTTCCTTGACAGACACATGTTTATAGCAGCATGACCTCCCCTCTCTCCTTCATCCAAACTCTCCTGGAGTGGCCCCTGGGTTAGAGGCACAGGGGAAAGTGGTATAAGTTAGCTTTTAGTCCATTTTAGGAAATTTGTAGTTTTATCATCGCGGCAGACGTCACTAACATTATTATTATTATTATTATTATTATGTCACCTAATGCAGGTGTTTCTGATTGTCTAAACAATGTGATGTCCTTTCCCTAACTCCTTTAGGAAGTCTCCTAATACCTTTCATTAACATTGTCACCTCATCCACAGGGTTAAGGAAAGGAGATAGGACGCAGACTGAGACACACACACACCGACCAAAGAAGTCATACACAGGCTGCATCCGAATATATATCTTTTTTCCTATCCACTTTTCCTTAACCTCATGAATGAGGGTTAAGGAAAGGTGTTAGGAAAAGGCCATCACATTTGTTTTGACAATCAGACGCACTTCCACTCGGTGATGTAATAATTTGACGGCCGTGAAGGTTAGTGACGTCTGTCGTGGTGATAAAACTACACATTTCCTAAAATACCGTATTTTTCGGACTATAAGGCGCACTTAAAATCCTTTAATTTTCTCAAAAATCGACAGTGCGCCTTATAATCAGATGCGCCTTATGTATGACATTAACTACTGTACTTCAACATACTGAACTGAAAAAGTGAGTGTATTGTTGTGTATTTTATGTGTTAAACCTGAACAATGTTGAGTTATTGTTAATGAGCTGAATAAAGTTTGACTTATCAGACTATTTTATTTCGCCTAATGTGTCTTAATAATAATAATAACAAACCGGTGCACCTTATGTATGAAAATAGACCCAGTCAGACCCATTCATTGATGGTGTGCCTTATAACCCTAAATACAGTAGACTAAAAGCGCATTTATAACACTTTCCACTGATATAATTTCATAATCACACGGTTGATCCCTTTTTATCGTCTGATAATATGTCTTACATATAATAATATATTTAGAATGTTTAAAGTTGTTCATAATATTGCATTGGTAACTTACATGATCTTTGTTGGTCATCGTGAGTTTCCATAAGTGCTCCGGTGAGCGTGTCCCTTTAAATGTTGTTGCTGCAATGAATTGTGGGTCATCATTATGTGGTTTTTTTTTGGTAAAGGATGTCAGTGTTTCCTTGGCTAAAGGAGGTTATAAAGGAAACATTGAGCATTTTTTCCTTAGCTTTTAAAGAATTGGAACGCTCCTTATCATGGGTTAAGGAAAAATGGATAGGAAAGGAGATCGGAGGGAATATTAGGACACAGCCGCAGAGAGAAATTGAACAAATATGTAGGAAATGAGGTCATAAAACCTGCTGCTCAATCTTCAACATGTCTTCTACACTGACTGAAAACAAGTGTGTGTGTGTTTCAGGTGTGTATGCAGACAAAGTGGGTATTGAAGCTGCTGAAATGTTGCTGAGAAATATTCGACACAACGGCTGCGTCGACGAATTCTTGCAGGACCAGGTTACACACACACACACACACACACTTAAGCCTGATTTAAGGTTCTGCCTAAAATCCCCCGCCGTAAATGCACGTAGGCGTAGACCCCCTCTCCCGTAACCTTACATGACTACTAGCTAGGGCTGTGATTGGTCAGCTCCATATCTCAGCCCCGGTCTCTGCCTATTCCAGTCACACCCCCATGTTTTAACTTTTAGCGTAGCATTACAAGAGTTGTTTCTACAGTGGATTGAGTCGCATAGAGAACCGAGACGGACTAAAAGTACCAGAGTTTTATTTTTTTTTTCATGGCAGCAGCACACGAAACACCGCCAAACGGAGTCAATCACAGACTGTACGTGTGTGTGTGTGTGTCATTAACAGTAAACAATGACCAACATACATGTGGTTATGTTTTCAGCGCTATCAGAATCTTTTTATTGTCATTGTTACTCTTTAGAAGCACAATGAAATTAAAAAATAGCAAAAAAAAGTGTGAACAGCAGAAAGAGGAAAAAAAAGTAGTGCAAAAAACATTGAATCAAAATCTGTAAAAACTGCAAAATAGAATAGAATAGATTAGTGAAGAACATTATGATCTTAAAAAACTAACTCCACTTCTCGGGGTTGTAGACCAGGTGACCTCACTGCTCTCTCTCTGCTCTACGGGGGTGGGGGGGGTGTTGTGGGTCTCCTCACCCCCGGTGTGACTGTTGACCAGAGCAGTCGTCAGTCCGCTTGATACACTTTTATACTTTGTTTACGAGTTTCCTGTGTTTATATTGAATAATAAAGTGCACGTTTTCAAACCGTTGTTTTAATGTTTGTGTCCAACTAAACACACATAGTTAGGTACAGTAGGTCAAAGATAATCCAGAAATAATTTACATTTTGAGATGCTTAAAAAACATAAAACATATTTTTCTGTGACTGGAAGATAAACAAGAGCTTTTTAATGCTTATTTTTAACAACAACAACACAGCCACACCCCCTAGCGACAGGGCGGCTAGTCGCATAGTGAGGCGTTCCCTCCACGCAGAAGTAAAAGGGCCGACCTCTGCGTCACATTGACTGCACGCCCCCGACGTAGGTCCTGATGCTGAACCTTGAAGCAGGGTTTACACACACTGACGTTTCTTCTTCTACAGATGATTATCTTCATGGCGTTGGCTAACGGAACGTCTCGGATCAGAACCGGAGCTGTTACACTCCACACACAGACGGCAATACACATCGCAGAGCAGCTCACACAGGTGTGCGTGTGTTAATGTGTGTGTGAGTGTGTCTCACACTCATCATGTGTGTCTTTTTCAGGCCAAGTTCACGATAACAAAGTGCGATGACGAACTGAGCTCAGACTCCACCTACGAGATCCACTGTGAAGGATCAGGAGCTGTGAACCAGAACCTGTAGACACATGCACGCGCACACACACAGACACACACTCCTGTTGCGTCCACTGCACTCTCAGGGTTTGTCTAATGCTGTAATGATAATAAAAAGAATCACTCTGACACTGTGTGTGTGTTTGTTGAAAACCAAACAACAAAAACCCACAAAAAAAGATTAATGTAGAGGAATCTAAAGCTGTGGAGGAGACGTGGTGGTGGTCAGGTCTTTGTGACCCACGTTCTGGGAGAGTTTGCACTGGTGCTTCTGGTTTTGGTCCTGGTCCTGGTTCTGCCGGTGTTTCCGTGACGTCTGTCCCGCTGACCTGCTTGGCTCACCTGAGCAGGTGAGTGTGTGTTGAAACCTGATCGTACTGTAAACTCACACCTCTCTGAGTCCCTGGACCTATGAAACTCGACCCGGGTCACAGGACACCTCCTGCACAGACTCGGTCTGCAGTCCGGTCTCTGGCTGCAGCATGGTGGACGTCCAGGCCTGGGGGGGTCGCCCCGACCGGGACATGGATGTGGTCCTCCAGGCCGGACCAGCAGCAGGTCTGAACCAGGTGTGGATCTCACTGGTGGCAGGTGAGTGTGACGCAGACAGAAGCTCTGAGTAACCATGGCGACCTGCTCCTCAGGTGGAAATCTCCTTTTTTGTGTAAAAAAACCAAACTACAAAGCTAATGCAACATGATTTAAAAAGCGTCTCATCAATTTATTTCATTTTTCATCTTTGTAGTTTTTTGATCACTTCTTTGCTCAATGTTTATCTCTTTACACTTTCCTTTGTAGACCTTTACCTCCACTGTGGCCCTGTTCACCTCCATCACTGCATTCTGTTCATCTGACAGTGTTTGTTAATGTCATCATTGTGGTTTTAAATGTTTAGAGCAGTGGTTCCCAATCTTTTTTGCCCATGTATCCCCTCTTATCATTAGTACCCTTTCCATACGTTCATATGATTTTTAATTTGTAGAACAGTGAGCTCTCCTAAACCCCTAGATGTTTCCAACTTTGGTTCTCTAAGGATTCATCTACAAATTCATAACAATGAGTGGAATTTATTTATTTAATTTTCATGCAGTTTTATGTGATTACTACAATAGTAAGTAATGTAGCTAATTAATAAAGTGGTCTCTAGACTGGAGCATAAAATAATCCTGTTTCAATAAATTACAATTAATCATAGTATTTTATTGATCAATAGTACTGCTAGTTTGTGGTGAATTTGTCCCAAAAAAAAAGCCTAAAAAGGAACTGGAAACAATTCCCAATTATTTTTAAATCAATTGTTAAATCTTTCCCCATGCAATGTGCTCCTGTACCCCTGTTTGGGAACCACTGGTTTAGCGTTATATTCAACCTCCTGAGCATGTAAAAAACATATTTTAAGAAAGTTTTTATTTAAACACTAACATTTGTATTCATAAAAAGAAAAATAATTAAATCTCATTGACATTAATAAAATGTTAACTGTATCACTAATTAATTTAAATGTCAAAATCCTGATTTCAGCTCAGAATTCAAAGTTCAATCTATTTAAGTCAAAATTCTGACTTAAAAGTCGTCTTTAGTGCCTCTGTTCATCTATAGTTTAAAAAAGGCTCCTAAACGCGTCATGACGTGTTTTTACCAGTATACGTAAAGGCGGCTTCGGGAGGGGGCGTTTCCCTTGGCCGCCGTTGTTATGGCAGCGGCCAATCTCCACCCCTCCCCCCGTTGTCATGGTAACGTATCTTAAGGAGGGATTTGTTCAATCAGAGCCTGAGAGTCTGTTTGGTGTCAGCGGGCTAACATGAACCGGAGCGCCGGAGCGTTTACCGGCGGTTAAAGCAACCCCTGAGCCCCGGAGGCGGTGAGGAAGCACCGAGCAACAGCCACGGGCCGCTTTAGGCACCGATGGGTCCCAGTACAGAAGGTTTTTAAAACTTTTTTGAGTGGTTTTAACCCCCCCTGGCTGGCCGCCTGCTAATGCTAACAGAGCTGCTAGCAGTGGGAAAAGTTTGAGCCATGACCGGGGAAAGAGTGAAACACTCCCCGATACTGGCTGCTCTGTTCCGTGGAAGTGACGAGACGGAGCCGGCAACTGGAGCCGAGCTGATCAAAGGTGGAGCTGGTTATTATTAGTATTTATTTATCCTATTATTAACTCTAGTTCACACACTCAAAAAGTGATTTACTCCTGTTATAAATGTATCTTTTTTGTTTTCAGATATTAAAGTGTCGGGTTTAATTATTTTTGCTGCTGTGGACATTATTATTTTTATTCAGGAAGTATTTGCATTGTTCACCGTAATTCACACACTCGCATTGATTTCTCACCGTTATAGTGATATGTTTATCTTTTTGTTTTCATATATTAAAGTTTGTGTTTTGTTTTTGCTGTGGACATTATTTATTTTCTACGGGTAGTCCATTGTGACAACGATATGTAGTTTTAAACAGACTGTAAACGTTTAATATATATATAGTTGCTATTTTACATTATTTGTGTATTTGACACAAAATATTACGTTTTTATAGCTGTAAAAATCAATGTGAATTTATGTGGTTCTCTTTATTTTAACTGGCTCTACCAATAAATTAAAAAAAAAAAACACACGATTAAACAACTATAGTAATTATTAACATGCTGTTATGGTATTTCCATAATGTACCCCAGAATAAAAACGATTGCATAAATTAGTGTATGTTTGTAAACTTTATTTTCTTTTTATTCTGATTATTATTTGCTCCTCTAATGACAGTTTTGTCTCTTATATTTATTACAACTCTTATTTTTATTTATTTTACTACATTCCTCTGATTGTTTTAATTTGATCATTTCCACAGTGTAATTGTTCTTGCTGCTGAATTTCTTCACTGTGGCATAAATAAAGAATTTTTACTTATCCGTTCTTATACATTCATATTTTTTGTCATAATTGATGAGTTTTTCATTATTTCCATAATACAAATATATATTTAATTCCAGCAGCAATAATTATTCAAATTATTGTTTCTTAAAAGGATGAAACAATCTTTTTAAATTTTGATGTGAAGCGTTAAATAATAATAAAGAACAAAAAGATTTTTCACACATTCATATCACAGTATTTGGTAAGGTTTTAATCAATAGTGTTTCTGTCTAATATTAACTGCTATGCTCATTTGTATTACAAGTGTTTTAATTGGTCCAACATCATCAACATGCTTTTTCCTCAACATATTTTAATAAAAGCCAACTTTTATTGACGATCAATGTTGATTTGTGTCCATCCAGTTTACCTGCTGTTAGTGTACGATCCCAGTCCTGTTTCAGTGATCCATCACCAGTAGAACCAGTAGAATGATCCAATGTGTTCTCCTCCCACAGAGCGACTCTACTTCGCCACCTTACGAAGCAAACCCAAGAGCACGGCCAACACGCACTACTTCTGCACCGACGACGAGTTTGTCTACGAAAAGTAAGGCCGACCAACCTTGTATGGCACACGTGTCAAACTCAAGGCCTGGAGGCCAAATCTGGCCCTTTAAAGCATCAAATTCGGCCCTCAGCAGAAAGCAAAAAAGTCAGAGAAGCCATGAATCATTGTGTAAATTATGTCTCTAAAAATAATTTGCAAATTCAATGAAACTCCACAATATTAGCAGGGCTCACATTCCCCCATGCTTATATTACATGCAATTTTTAAAAACATTTTCCACAAAATTTCCCAAAATTACTTAAAAACGGGTCACATAATCAAATAAATATAAAGTGAAGATCCTGCAGGGACTGAAATCTGTCACTTAATTGCTTTGATATTATCAGTGCTGTAGTTATTGGATCATTTATTTATACGTGGAAGTACAAACCAGAGCACAATAATGATTAAATTACTCAGTTTCCTGCCTAAAATCTGCAGCCCACTCAAGGTCAAACTGGTCCATAATTGGCCCCTGAACTAAAATGAGTTTGACACCCCTGTCGTATGTGGCGCCAAATGTAAAAACTCACTCACCGTTTCATAGCTGACATATTTTGAACATTTAGCTCATTTTTATTATATTTGAGACAGAAATTCATGTAAAGCAGCATGTTCTACATCATTGTTAAAAATGTGTACACACAAGAAATCTAAATGTAAACGTTAAATCTAAATCTAAATGTTGAATCTAAATGGTGAATCTAAATCTAAAATGTAATCTTAATCTAAATGTTGTATCGAAATTGAAATGTTGAATTTAAATGTTAAATCTAAATCTATAGCAAATGTTAAATCTAAATCTATAGCAAATGTTGAATCTAAATCCAAATATGAAATTGGTAGCCAAGTGTAAAGCTAAATGTTTAGATATAATACAAAGTGGACACCCCACCCTCCAAGGTGTTCTTCATGATTGGTTAAAGTGGTTGTACATACAGAATCTCAGAGTTAAACTGGGTGAGGGCAGTTGTCCACATGTGCAGCCAGTACACCAGGTATTACCGCTCCTTACAGTTCATCAGTTTGGAGCCATCTCACCATGCCTATGACTCCTCCCCTCTCCTCATTCGGGGCCTTGTGTTCGACACGTGCTGACCTGCTCACGTTGCATAATTTATAAACATTTAGCTTTACACTTGGTCACTGATTTAACATTTAGATTTGCATTTATCATTTAGATTTAACATTGAAGCAATATCACACTGGAGGTGGTGCTGTGTGAAATATCAGCACTAGTGTGATTGGGTCGTAGATTATCACACCAGTGCTGATATTTCACACAGCACCACCTCCAGTGTGATATTGCTTTCATACAACAGTTCTACAGCCACATTTCATTAGTTAACAGTAATAAATGACAATAGATTATCATTTGTTTATTCAGCTAATCATTTGGCTCCACCAACAAAAATAATGTAGTGGTGTAGTTTGCCCAAGATGCAACAGTAATTGAGGGTATTTAGATCATGTACAGCGGAGTGATATGATCCGTAAGAAGTCCTGGTGCTTTATATCAGCACTCTTGGAATGTCTGTTGTCCAATCAAATTAGAAACACACGGGATGAAGAAGTTTCATTTTTGCTTTACACTTGGCAACCGATTTAACATTCATATTTAGATATTAAGATTCAATATTTAGATTAAGATCTAACATTTAGATTTAACATTTAGATGTTCATTTAACAATTAGATTTACCTTTACATTTAGGTTTAACATTTAGGTTTACATTACATAACATTTACATTTTTCATGTGTACAGATTTTTAACAGTGATATAGAACATTCTGTTTGACAGGTATTTTTGTCTCAAATCAAAGAAAAATGAGCTAAATGTGTTTAAAGAGTTCAGCTCATAACCTCGGACAAACCCAACATTCCCAGTATCGCTGTCAGGCTGATCTAAAGGCCTCTGTAGGTCCTCATCAGGACAGTGTACAGTACATGACTGTTGTACACACACACACTGGTTCTACTGGTTGAACTGGGAGAAGACACTGGTGGTCCTGCAGTTGTTTGACTGTGTGTGTGTGTGTGTGTGTGTCCACAGCTTCTACGCAGACTTCGGCCCACTGAACCTGGCCATGTTATATCGATACTGCTGCAAACTGAACAAGAAGCTGAAGGTGAGAGGGTGTGTGTGTGCACGTGGAGCTCCTCCCACTGCAGGAATGTGATGTTTAATGGTTACTGTGGGAACACATTCCTCCCTGTTGGGTCATGGCAACGGTAGGACTGGCCCGTCCTGATCTACGGCGTGCGTGTGCGTGTGCGTGGTGTTTGTAAAGTTAGTTCTATACTGACTCTAGCAATATGACCAGCAGCAACAGAAGATGGTTCGTTATAGGAACCCTAGATGTGAATGAAACAAGAGACCAGTCGTATAGATATGTTTGTATTGTTATAAAAGAAAAATATATACGGTACATTAGTTGTGTGGTAATGATATGAGAAAACAATACCAACAGGGTGTGCAAAGGTTGGTGTTGATGCTCATTAAGGAGGGAGAGGGAAAATATATATTTATAATCCAGCAGGTTTTGTTGGAGAAACTAGATGAGTGACAGGAGGAAATGGATTTGTCCTACCACATCCTGGCTCACCATTCTGTGTTCAGCAGTGATTGTGTTGATTTTGGTTTAGGGTTTCATTCATATAAAAACCTGACCTATAAGCACAAATATGTTTCTTATTCCAAAAATAAATATGTTAATCAATATATTACTGTAACCCAACATTCAAACTTCAAATAATATATGAACAAACATGCAAGATAATGTCTATGATTAAAATGTGTTACATGTTACATTATAACAAAAAGCATCTATTTCATAAACTTCCAATTAACTTTAACTCATGAATCTCTAAATCCAAATGATTATAGTGCATTTAATATCACCATCAAAAATATTCAATTCATAATCAGTTCAAAATACTCAGTCCATAAAATAAAAGTGTTGCACATCAAACAATTGACAGAAACAAAACACGTAGCCACGATTTAAACAGACAAACATTTACTGCAGCATCAGTTTTGTTATTGGTCTGAATTATGGATTTTAATTCTTCATATTTTTATAGAATTCATCCTCAATTGTGACGTACGTTCTTCTCCAGTTTCTCTGTGATTGTGATTGGTCTGACGCTGTAATCTCCTTCTCTGTCACTAGAGCGCGCACGTAGCCAGGCTGGAATCAGCTGATTAACTTAGTGTGTTGTAATCTAGATTCATAGGACAGCTTCTGTCTGACTGACTATGTTTGGTTAGCTGAAGCTAACAGAGATAAATCCAGGAAATAGTTATCTAGCTTCATAGTACACCCCCTGTGTTTACTGTTTACACACAAACAAACAAACATCCTATCTCATCGAGGTCGGCCAACCACAGTGTACATCTGTCAATTATTAAGAACCGCCCACAAAGGAAGTGGTCACAGTGCTGATTCAGCATTTCTGGCAGAAAAAACAAATGTCTAAACTTTGGAACTTGTTATTGAATATTTTTGATTATCTCATATCTCATGTGGGGAGTGGTGGCCTAGTGGTTAAGGACGCTGGGCTTGTAATCGGAGGGTTGCCGGTTCAAGCCTCACCGGGGCCGTCACTGTGGGATGTTGAGCAAGTCCCTTAACCCCGAACTGCTCCCCAGGCGCCGCAAAATGGCTGCCGACTGCTCCTCAGGGATGGGTTAAGTGCAGAAGACAAATTCTAATAATGTACTAACATTACATGGCCAATTAAAGGCGAAAGCCCGATTTAATCTTTAATCTTTAATAATGTTTAAATGTGTGTGTGACAGTCTGCCGCTCAGCCTCATTAAAGTAAATTTTTTTCTTTTTTCTTTTCTCTATTCTTTCTCATGTAGCATTTTGAGAAAGAATGAGACATGATGATTAGCATGTTAGCACATTAGCATGTATTGGACGTGGTGACGTGTGTGTGTGTGTGCCCGTGTGTGTCCACAGTCGTTCACGCTGACCCGTAAACGCATCGTTCACTACACCAGCTTCGACCAGAGGAAACGCTCCAACGCTGCCGTGCTAATAGGAGGCTACGCTGTGAGTGATGTCACTTCCTCCTCACCCTCACACATGTTTGCCCTATGACTGCGCTAAGCTAACCTTAATATGTTGGTTAACGCCTTTTTGGGATTTCTTTTAAAGGGGACATATCATGGTTTTAAATCCTTCCTTTTTACATATAAATCATACAGTTGTGGTCTATATAAAGAAGAACTGCAATGCTTGGGTCTGAATTCCTCATTATTATAGCTCCACCCCTTTTCTAATGTGCTTCTGAGAGCAACTCGTTTTGGTGCTGTCTCTTTAAATGCAAATGAGACACTTCATACCCCGCCCCCTCTTCAGGGGACACTCGGTTCAACTCCACCCTGCTCGGCCATTTTTGTAGTTTGATAGAAGAGATACGGCTATGTAGCGGAGCATAAACTTTTTATTCAGAGGTTATTTACAAAATGTCAACAACGTTAGACTTGTCCATCCAGCCTTACATGTTCCAGCCAGAGTCTGACCCAGTGGAGTGAGATGAAAATGAAGATGATGAACCTGCAGAACCCTAACAAGTGAGCTAACACAAGCACCGAGCTAACGCTAGCGCCAAGCTAACGTCACGAAATGCATTTTAATACAGTCTTTTCTGAGACAAAAACGTCAAAATGAAATGACTAATGAAAACTTTAGACTTAAATTAAATCACGTAGGCCATATCATCAAGGATCTAAAACGAGCACACAGCGCTAACATATGAAGACGGTGCTAATGCTAATGCTAACAAAACAATGACAGGGACGTCTTATCATCACTTTTTAGCGTTATTTACAGCTTACCAAAGTGCTCTGTTCATCGTCTCCAAAGATAGAAGGAATTGAACCCTCAATCAGACAAAGTCTTTCTGTAAATCCTTCTTTATACTGGTGGAGGTTGATGAAGCAGTCATCATTGAAGTGCTTCACACACACAAAAATGACCTTATCCACAGATGTGGTACATTTCTATAAAAAATAAAACTCAACCAGACACTTTGAAAAGGTTCTGATGCTGGGAGACGGTGTAATGAAGCGTGTGGGTTACTACATCCAACAACCCAACATTTTGACTTATCCTCTCGTAACTTCTGCATCCTGGAGCTTGGACTACAAAATAAAAGCCAGAAATAAAAATGGTGGATTGCTCGAAGTGTTGGACCTGGAGTTGATGAACTAATTTGGCAGTTCTGCTGCAAATACTGTGACGTAATAGTTCAAAAAACGTAATAGAGAATAGAAAAATCAAAACAGATTGAAAAATATGACCAAAACAGAATATAAAGATATCTACGGAGCACCTGAAGAGACTAATTTTAACTTTTCTGTACTTCTAAACACTCTAAATATACAACAAAATGCATTTAAGGGCTAAAAAAGTGGATTTAGCATGATATGTCCTCTTTAAAAGTTAGAATTTGGAGGAATAGAATGTTTTATTCAGTGATTATTACACTTATTTCTTCTTTTTCACAGAAAAGAACCAAACAAACTCCAGTTTATAATGATTTGTTCTGAACTTTGTGTTGTTTGGAGGTCAATTTAAACACATTTCAACAAGTCAATGTAAAGTTAGCGAAATGAGTCCAAATAACGTCACCTGTGTGTTAGAATCCTCCCTCAGCTGCTCCGTGTTCTCTCACAGGGACGTTAATGAAGGTGTGTGCGTGTGTGTGTGCGTGCGTGTGTGTGTGTGTGTGTAGGTGATCTATCTGAAGAAAAGCCCAGAGGAGGCCTACAGGGCTCTGATTTCTGGCTCTAATGCTTCATACCTGCCTTTCAGGTGAGTCTCTGTCTGTCTGCTCATGTGTGATAATGAAATGACTCCAAAATCACTTAAACATAAACAACAAAAATACAGTTTCCTTCTCCCTCACCTGGAAAAATACACAACAGATCTATTCTATATATGTCTGTGAACTAAAGTAACTCCATCAGTCGAAACTGTCAGGAAAAAAAACAGAATTTTTAGCTCGTGTGCAGCATTAGCTTTAGCAGCATTAGCTTTAGCAGCATTAGCTTTAGCAGCTAACTCGGTCTTTCTGCCTCAGGGGCCGATACTACGTTTATGCTAAAAATCATTCATGGAATCAAAGCTACAACTGGTAAAATAATGTAAATCTCTGTCAGACTCACTTCCTACATCGTCAGCCATGGAGAGTTTATCCCTCTGACCTTTGACCTAATGAGGAAGAACTGAACCAGTGTGAGTGTGAAAAGGCTTTTTCTGCTGCAATGCTGTTAGCATAGCCGTTAGCATCGGATGAGAGTACACTTCCGGGTCACATACTTTGGCCAATCGTTAATGGAGAAAATGAATAAATGTGTTTGTTTTTCATTTTCTGTACGGAAGCAAAAGAGCTTGAGTTTGATAAAACAAGGTGTTTTCCAATTTTTCATTTTGGTTTTGGAAACAAATATCAAATAAAGAGTGTTTTTTTTGTTTTTGTTACATAATGAAAAACGAATGAACAAATGACAAACAAATTCTAATAATAATAATAAAGAGCCTTTGTATGTGCACGTTGTCGTGCCAACACTTGGTGCTAAATCTGCTGCGACACAAATAAACCGCGGCCACAGACCTGCTTATGTCACAGGATTAAACAGAGCCCTATCCAGGGGCATTATGGGAAACGTAGTCCCACTGTGTGTGTTTGTGTGCAGGGACGCTTCGTTTGGGACCTGCAGCTACAGCCTCACAGTGTTGGAGTGTCTGCAGGGAATCAGGAAGGTACGTGTGTGAGCTGTTGTGTTGTTTGGTAGCTACATAGATATATATAGAGATAGATAGATAGATGATATTTAGCTTTTTATTGTGATTTTACAAAGTCATATAACTAAATTGTAGCAGCTTGGAATGGTGGACACATAAAAACATTAAATAACAATAATATCTTAATAAATTAAAAGCACACCAATATCTGCTGTACTTAAGAAGAGGTTAATACATACATACATACATATATACATAATAAATATAAAAGGTTAAATACAACAGTGCAATGGATGTTTTTAGTTTGTTTATTTCCTTAGTGTGTGTTAGATGTTGTTTACAGTTTGTTTATGTTTATTCAGGCTCTGCAGCACGGGTTCTTTGACTTTGAGAACTTTGACGTGGACGAGTACGAACACTATGAGGTGACTCATTTTTTTAGTGTTTTTGTTCAAAGCATTTTTTTTTTTTAAAACCATCGTCTGATTTTACGAGTTAGTGGAGCAGAGTGCAAACGTCTGTGTCTGTGTCTCACAGAGAGTGGAGAACGGGGACTTAAACTGGATCGTTCCAGGGAAGTTTCTGGCCTTCAGCGGCCCTCATCCTAAAACCAAGGTGGAGAATGGTGAGCCCTGATTGGTCGTCACTGATGTGAATCCTTTGATGTGAATCCAGGGTTTTCTCCTGCGCTGTTGAGCATAGGGCCTTCCGACGTTGTAATTATTCTCCCCTATGGAGCGATAGCGCCCCCTACTTTCAGTTTTCTGCAACGTAGGGAGATTTTCTGTTGATTTTTCCTTTTTTAATCGGTAATTGTTGCACACTTGGACACTAAAAGGACTTTCAGGTGTGCACGGGTTGTTTTATATGAAATAGATTTCATGTCACAAATGATGGGAAAAAATTGTAATTTTTGTTATTTGTATGTTTTTTATTTACTTGCGTCAAATGTTGTTTACAACCACAACTGTCCAGTGATAACTTCTTCAATCTACAGCTACAGAAACACAAATTACTGTTGTCAGGTGAATCGATATAGTGAATAGATATGACCTCGAGGATCAAGAGCTGACAGCTGATGCAGTGGCCAAGCGGTTAATGCATTTTACAAAATCTACAATCTGAAGCAATAAAACAATGAACATGTATGTAAACTGTCCCATAAAACTAAAGAACATTTTAAATACGCTTGGCCACTGTATCAGCTGTCAGCTCAATCCTCATCTCCACATAGCGTTTACCTAAATGTAAACAAGGAGAATCACTCTCGTGACTCTTTTTGTTCATAAATGACTCTAACAACATTTTTCTAACAATCTGTGGAGGTAAACTTCAGCATGCTGCCTTTACAGTGAAGAACAATGACTTTGTGGAGTGATATGAACAAAACAGAGGTTTATTCCATTAAGTATGTTATGTTCAAACTCTGAATATGTTCAGGCTTAAATGAGGAAAACTCAGAGTATCTCATTCCTAGACATTTCTCTGAGTATGTTACCATGGTAACATTGTCTGTGAACTAAACCTGGTCACTGACAGGTTTTATCAAAGAAACCCTGGGTTTCTACCTGGCTCCGCCCACCTGAACACTTTAATGAACCATAACACTTTTCTCTGAAACACATTAGTGACATCACACACCACAGACGTGTTCACATCATTACTAATGTTGTGTTGATTTATTGTGATAACAGTAGTTTTCTTTCTAACATTATAGATGTAGATCATTTAGTGATAGACACTGAGAGGTTGATCTACATTAAAACATCTACTGACGTCTGTAGTAAAGTTCACTGAATACAAACCTGTAGATAATATAAAGTAGAAGATGATCATTTAAATTAATACACTTTTAAGGCTTAATTGTTGTTTTATATTATTATACAGTTAAATCTGTAGATCATGCATTTTTGAAGTTATGATGTCACAGTGAATTGTGACGCTGCTCTTGTAAGTGACAAGTTGCGGGTTCGCGTCCCGCTTCAGTGTTTTTTCATGACATTTTTTAGGATGTTGAGATGATTCTTGTGATAATATTACATTAAAATCAATATAAATGATTAGATATGAAGCATCAGTCACTGTGTTTATATCCAGTGTAACAGGAGGACTCTCTATACAGACATCCTATGATGCTGACACGTCTCCTCAGACACATTTTATTATTATTATTCACCACTCGTCACATCACTGAAGAGATAAAGTGATGAAGTGATCATAAAGTGTTATTAATTACAGGTGATTTAATCACTATAATCACTGAAGACTGAACACACCTTTAGAACAGGATCATATTCATCAAACACTGACTTATTTCACCATCAGGGTGAATAAATCACTCTATTCAAGGTTGTTATCTCTGATCCATTGATGATGGCTTTTTACCACACGCATACACGTCATTAACCCAAGGTTTACATACTCAGGGTTTATTGATCCACTTCATACCAGCTGTAATGAATCAGATACACAGAGTTTATCATGGAGGGTATGTTGACCTAGAGTTTATGGATAAACTCAGAGTTTGTTAAACCTCCTTTATGGAACACACCTCTGGTGTGCTAAAAAGACACAGCACTCTGTCTCCAAATTGTCCCTTCTGATTGGTCACACACACACACACACACACACACACACACACACACACACACACACACTAATTAGATTAATTAAAAAACATGCAAATAATAACATAATAAAGAGGTTTCCCATCATTTGACTTGAAATTTATTTCACGTGTGTGGATTTTTTATACACAAGCTCACATCACATTCTACAAGCTCACATTTTGCAACATATTTACCGTCATACTTTTAACTTTCTTTAATCTACATAACCCAGAAACACATACATCACCCATACGGTCTGTTTAATACAGGCAATCTGCTTTACCTGAGGACCCCTGTAGCTGCCCCTGATGCTGCCTGTGTGCATCCTCTGCTTGGTAACTGTACTTACTGTCCAATATGGACAGCTCTTCAACCACGTGTAGCAACACATGAAGCTGCTCATCATGTTTCTAACTCACAACGTATCATTCTACACACACACACACTCTGATGTGAATACGTCTGTTGAAACGTGTTTGTCTTCATTGTGGTCAGACAGGTTCAGGACGTGTTCTCACGGGTCAGATCTTCTTTGTTTGGTTCAATTAAAGCTCGTGTGTGTGTGTGTGTGTGTGTGTGTGTGTGTGTGTGTGTGTGTGTGTGTGTGTGTGTGTGTGTGTGTGTGTGTGTGTGTGTGTGTGTGTGTGTGTGTGTGTGTGTGTGTGTGTGTGTGTGTGTGTGTGTGTGTACCATTATTAATGTATCTTTTACATAATATCTCATTTAAATTTGAAAAGTGAGTCTTTGAATCAAATGTTATTTCTTGTCTCTACAGTGTGTGACAGTATTTATTTATATATAGGCATGACTAACTCTATCTACATTATCATCACTTTCACCAATTCAACATATCACTTTTAGTTTTACAGTAAGGCTGGAGCAAAGATTAAAAATACAACAAAACCCAACTTTAGCTTTACTTCACTAAATTTGACCCTCAGAAAGTTAAACATTTCTAAATTTTTTACGCCGGTGCCGCACACACACAATCCCCCTGTGCTGTTTAAAAATTCCTGGTGAGAACCCTGTAATCCTTTGATTAACTGTTGTTGATAAAGGTTGCTGGCTTGAATCCCTACAGGCTACCCTCTTCACGCTCCTGAGGCCTACTTCCCGTACTTCAGGAAGCACAACGTGACCACGGTGGTGCGCCTGAATAAGAAGATCTACGACGCCCAGCGCTTCGTGGATGCTGGCTTCGACCACTACGACCTGTTCTTCGTAGACGGCAGCACGCCCAACGACGTGATCACACGCCGCTTCCTGTATGTGTGTGAGAGCGCAAAGGGAGCAGTGGCCGTGCACTGCAAAGGTTCTGATCCTCACACACACACACACACATGCTCAGCTCAGCTCAGCTCCAGCCACTAACCACTATTTATCTGTCAGCTGGTCTGGGCAGGACGGGCACTCTGATTGGCTGCTACCTGATGAAACATTATCGCTTCACGGCGGGAGAGTGCATGGCATGGATCAGGATCTGCAGACCGGGCTCTGTGATTGGACCACAGCAGAACTTCCTGGAGGAGTGAGTGTCAGAGATGGAAAACCATGAAAACTCTAAAATCATACATTGCATAAATTTGACAATACGATATGATTTGTGTCACTATACAATATATCCCCATACTAAAAAATACCTTATATGTTGCGTCACAATGTCAATAATTAAAAATGTCCCCTTAACTAATACAAAATGGTATGAAATACATTTTATTTAATTTTTTTAACTTGTGAGAACTTGTGGTATGTTTATCAAAATGTCAAATTACATTTTTTTTTTAAAGTTTAACTTTTACTTCTTACAACAGATTCTGTTAAGTTCTTAAATTCTTCAAAAAGAGTAACCACATACATCTCCAGTATGTTTTATTAAAAAACATGATTTAAACATTTAAACATCGCTTCTGTTTACTGCACAGTATAAATGTGTCCATTCATTGATCAAAGATGAATAACAATTAACCTGTGAATATACAGAGAGGGAGGGGCTTCAATGACAGTCATAGGGCAGAGCTCATCTGCACCAGGAGAGTCTGGATGTGACATCCAGCAGCGCACACAGCACCACTGCTCCCTCCGTTAAACACTGACTGGTGTTAAACTCACGTAATCATTTGTTCTCTAGGATAAATTGACTAAATAACACCATCTTTATCGCTTTACTACTTTTATGATGTTCAAACCACAGAAATGTGTTTGTCCTTTATTCTCATTGCTCAGTAACAGATGATGTCACTTCCTGTTGGTGTCAGCAGTGGTTTCTATTGGCTGTTTAGTCAGAGTAATGCTGCAGCGCATGCGCCCTGGTCTCTCTTTTTAAAGCTATAGGGAGCCATTTCATAAGAGTCAAAGAGCCACATTAGGCTCCAGAGCCGTAGGTTGCAGACCCCTGCTCTGGTAGAACCACAGCTGAACATCTGGCCTGGTATCATAGTCCATCATTTGTGGTCCCTCCATGATGGTTCTGATGAGGTCCTCCTCAGTATCAGTGTGAACACTGGCCCTCATATCTGATTTCATCCTATTTTGTGTTGAGAACCATGTCTCACAGACTGCAGCTGATATTGAGAACTGTGCTGTGCGTGTACGCTCTCTCACTGTGTGTGTGTGTGTGTGTGTGTGTGTGTGTGTGTGTGTGTGTGTGTGTGTGTGTGTGTGTGTGTGTGTGTGTGTGTGTGTGTGTGTGTGTGTGTGTGTGTGTGTGTGTGTGTGTGTGTGTGTGTGTGTGTGTGCGCGCGCGCGCGTGCGTGTGTGTGTGTGTAGGAAACAGGCACCTCTGTGGTTACTGGGCGATAACCATCGTTCTCAGAGGGCGGAGTCTCAGCTCATCAGCAGCATGGAGGAGCTCAGCCTAAGCCCCGCACACATGCTCAGAGAGGTCAGACACACACACATGGTTTGATATTTATGAGTAAATGATGTTTATATGATATCATACAACACTCACTTCCCTCCCATCACTACCACCACCAGGGGGAGACATTTAGAAAGTTGTTTTATAAAAGTTGAAATGTGGAGTAAAATCATGGGATTAAAGTGTGTGTGTGTGTGTAATATTTCAGGGTGAGCTGACAGACGGTGTGTCGGCTCCGACTCAGGGAGACAAACTGAGAGCCTTAAAGAGCCGACGAGCTCCCAGACCAGCCACCACTGGGACACTGAGGTACCACCGCTAGATACATTCACCTGTAGAAATACACACCATGACACACACACCATGACACACAAACTTGAGCAACAATGTCAAGTTAAAGTGTACCTGCAGTAGAAACGTAAATAACAAATGTGTTTAATGTACTACTAATAAACAATATGACTTTTTATAACTATTTCAAACCTTGGATCATAAACTATGGAGAGATAACATTTTAGTCAGGATGTGACACACGTTGGTTGATTGTCACGGCCTGTGTCTTTAAATACTGTAACTGGTGCATTTTGGGAGGTAGAGGCGTAGCACGTGTTTACATAGTGTGAAGTGTAGTTTTTCAGCAGCAGTGTGTAACCTCTCCCTCATTGACCCTGTTTACATGGGAGCTTTAGTTCCTCTTTAATTCAGAATAAAAGTAAAATCCTCCTTGTAAACACTTAATTCCTAATGCAAATTTAATTCCAAATTAAACTTGAATCTGAATTAGGTGGCTGGTTTATTTCAATTTAAATTCCAAATTAAATATTTCCTCTATCTTGTAAACACTTAATTCTGCTTTAAATTAATTCTGGTCATTCTGCACCTCACGACTTGCTGCGATGATGCGCTGGTGACGGCATAGTCCAAGATGGCCGCCCGGGCTGGAGCTGAGACTATTTATTTCACAAGATAAATATATATAATTATAGTATTAAACACAAAAAGAAACCAGGAATAACCCCAGAACATAAATTAACAGAGGAAAATAACGTAATGTCAGATGTGCGTTAAGCAACAAACTGTTCTAGTTTCTGTTCTAAATTACATTAACATTAACAGGAATAATTATTCAACCATGTAATAAACTGCTTCTCAAAGTTAGAAACTTCTCAGAACAGTGCTGAGTGAGAAACAGAGAGAGAGAGAAACACGCACACGCCAAACCTCCAGCCAGCTGCTCGTTAACTACAACAGCGACGACAACAGCACAACGACCCACGGAACAACGCTAAGTTAAACAGTTAAAAGATGCATTGAAAGTTTAAAACCTGCCGTTGGGATTGAAGATCTTGCTTCACGAAGCTGTTGTTAGCAGCAGAAACGAGCCATGGCTGAGTAGTTAAGTGTTGGAAGTGATAAATATGGTTAGAAACTGATGAAAGCTGCGTGACAGGATGTGTGTTCATTGATTGGATGATGATCAGCACCTGAACCAACAGGTAAGTTCTCCTGACAGAGTTCATCATTTTGCCACAAGGAAATAAGAGGGAACAATGTGGGGGGGTGTGGTTAGTGCCATGACCCGCTCCATAGTATTCCCTGTAAACACAAACGTAGTAGTGCTCTGAACACGTACGTTTACAAGCTGCTTTCAACCACTTTCTGTGAAGAAATTCTGTCCATTAGCGTAGCCTATTAGCTTAGCATATTAGCTTAGCCAATTAGCTTTGCACCCAAAGTGGTGTGCACGTAAAAGTTTTCAGTGTGTATCCCATACCGATATTATGGAGCCAACATCTGGATAACTCTGACTTAGTGTTGTTATTTGGCTCAGAGACACTAAAGAAATGTTTCTGTTGTCATAGCAACCATTTAGAAACTAAATGTCCACTCTTCATAGTTTTTGTCCTAAGGTGTAAAATTGTTCTAAAAAGTTATTTTAATGTGATTTTTTTATGAAAAAAATGCACATATTTGATTAATTGGTAATACATTAAACACATTTTTGTTATATACATTTACACTACAGATACACTTTAATGAATGTTTAAAACACAAACATGACTCAGCATAATCACACAACATTATCAAAAAGACACACATTACACTAAAAAACAACAAAATGACACACAAGACAACAAGAAAAACACTAAATGATGACAAAAACACAATCGGGCGTAAAAAATCAGAGCAGAGGACGACAGAATCTCTCTGAAGAAAAATAAGGTTGAAAGTTGTGCCAAACAGGAAGCGTAAACATAAAATGATGTGTGTGAGGACACCTGACATACCTGAGGGTTGAGACGCTGTGATGTACGAGTGTGTTTGTGTAGATTTAGGACATCCTGAGCTGTTTCCTTACACTGACTTATTACTCACACACACTAAACACTCACTGAAACGCTGACACCACTGTGTGTGTGTGTGAAAGAAGCTGCTAGCATTAGCTGCTCCTGTCCCACATAGCAACACACTGCTTGTTATGGTTTAAGTGGTAACCATTTAAACTGAGGTCTGATCGTAGCATATGCTTACGTCAACATTGATCAATACCAAAGTTTGCGTGAATGTGATGGACCGATCAGTATGTTGATCAGAGGGGGGCGTGGTCTGTGTGTTTCAGGATGGAAGAGATGAAGCTCCACAGCAGGTCGTCCTCTCAGCCCCTCAGGTAACATCACACCAGCTCACCTGCATTCAGCAGCACTTCCTACTTTAACCTGATTGGTGCGTTCGTGTCCCAGGCTGTCACTGGGCACTGGCCAAGGCCCCGCCTCCCCAATGAAGATCTCCAAACTCCCAGCATCCTCTGCTTCAGCTGCAGCCAAAAGGATCAACAGGAGCTCAACATCTCCGTCCAACAGCAGGAGGTCAGTCTTCATCATCATCATCAATGTGTGCTTCTTATTATTCTAAATATTCATACGGAGGATAAAGAACACATCAATCACAAAGATTACATTTCATTTATCCAAAGCCACGCCCATCAGGAGCAGTTAGAATTAAGGGATGTGATCAATATCCAACAGTAATGGACCAGGATTAGAACCAACAACCCTCTGATTACAAGCAACCAGTCCCACGTGTTTAGTTAGCTTAGCATGTAGCAACCAGTCCCACGTGTTTAGTTAGCTTATCATGTAGCAACCAGTCCCACGTGTTCGATTAGCTTAGCATGTAGCAACCAGTCCCACGTGTTCGATTAGCTTAGCATGTAGCAACCAGTCCCACGTGTTTAGTTAGCTTAGCATGTAGCAACCAGTCCCACGTGTTTAGTTAGCTTAGCATGTAGCAGCACCGGTGAGGCCAGAGTGGGGCGGGGCTATGTTACACTATTAAAATGATAACATTGATAGAATAACTGATGATAACATAACGTGTGTAATTTGTCCCGCCCCCTACCCCTCCTCCTCCCTGCCGACCACAGCTCGGTCTTCAGCTCCCGATTGGCCAGCTCCCTCAGCGACCTGTATGTGGAGGACAGGAAGTCGGCATACGCCTCCGCTCCCTCTTTCTCCCTAAGCCCCGCCCCTTCCACTCTAGCTCCACCCCCGGTTCCTCGCTATGCAAACGGGACTCGCGGCGCGCAGCACGAGGTCAACAACAACAATGGCAGTGGCGGCTCAGCAGCGCCTCTTGCAGGAAAGGGCTTTGTCTACAGGAGCCCCTACGGCGCCATGAAGGGCCAATCAGGACGCTACCTGAGCCGTTCCATACCTGTAAGTGTGAGCTAGGCCCCGCCTCCTTTGTAATGACGGCACTAACATGTGGAGAGATGATCCTGATTAGTCAATAATTAGACAGCCTCTGATTGGTTAGGGACTCACCCTCCGTCGTTATCCACCAATCAGCATCAAGGGGGGGTGTGTGTTCGTGCGTGCGTGCGTGTGTGTGTGTGCGTGTGTTCATGTTATCTTGTGATTGATTTCAGACCAATCGGTATCATGGTCGTCCTGGTGACGGTGTTTTGTTGACACTTCTCTTCCTCTGTGTGTGTGTGTGTGTGTGTGTGTGTGTGTGTGTGTGTGTGTGTGTGTGTGTGTGTGTGTGTGTGTGTGTGTGTGTGTGTGTGTGTGTGTGTGTGTGTGTGTGTGTGTGTGTGTGTGTGTGTGTGTGTGTGTGTGTGTGTGTGTGTGTGTGTGTGTGTGTGTGTGTGTGTTTCAGTCACTCCAGTCGGACTTCATCCACTACTGAAGCTGCAGCGCTCACATGAAGACTCCGCCCCCTGTATGTAGATGTACATATGAATGATGCACATGCGTGTTAGCGTAGCCCACAGAAACATAGATATATATTTACATTTTATATTTTAACAGAGTCTATTTTTAACCTTTGGATGACGTCGTCATGGTTACAGTATTTTTATTCTGTTTATAATAATAATAATAATAATAATAATAATGAGATGAAGAATGATATGTTCCTTTAAACTCAGGGGATCTGTGTGCGTATGCGCGTGTGTGCGTGTGCGTGTGTGTGTGTGTGTGCGTATGCGCGCGTGTGTGCGTGTGCGTGTGTGTGCGCGTGTATGCGTGTGTGTGTGTGTGTGTGCTCTTTGAAATAATGTTTTTTTCTGAGGTAAAAATATGACCAAGTTTTGGTTTTAGAAACAAAGATAATGAAAAATTTTACTGAACAAAAATACACGCCCACTTTTAATAGGACACAGCTGTAATGTTTTATATTTTATTTTTTATTTATCTATATTTTATTGTCTTTTTTTTCAGATAAAAAGTGAAATATATTTCATTCAAACAGCTTTTTTTATTCTCCAGCTTAAGTCACACTGTAAATCTTTTTTGTCTAGTTCTTCACCTCTCCACTAGAGGGCGACGTCACTATAAATTCTATTGCTGATTATTTAATTTAATTCATGAAGTCATTAATTTAAAAACAAACCCACGTGATTTTATTATGAATATTATCACCATCTGTTTATTTCTAATAAAATCAGATTAGAAATAAGCAAGAAGTTCATACTAAATAATACTGGTTATAATAAATATATAATGAGTATTAAAACACACACACACACACACACACACACGTATGGATCAAGGGTTGTTTGTGTTACTGGGAGAAACTTTGCACATTTCCGAGCGTTTCTGTGAGAAATCAAAGGTTATTGAACGTTATCTTCTGCTGATTGAGGATGAAGTGCCTTCAAATAAAAGTTTGAAATAAAGGGAAATTAAAAGTGTTTGTTTGTTTAAATTAAAGATTTTTTCTCATGCAACGTTTCTCTGACTTATGTTTTTCATCTATTTTAACAAACAGAATTAAAATTACACTATTCCATCTTTATTAATGTTATTCTATAGTTACGTTAAATGTTGAAGATTATTCACTATTGTTTTGTTTGTATTTAAAAGCTTGAAAAATGAAATAAAACATTTCACTTTATTTTGAAGTTCTGAACAAACCATCAACGGTTCTGGATGGATGGTGATGGATGATGATGGATGATGGTCATTTGTGTCCATCCCAGCCTGTGATTGGCTGATCTGGTTAGATCAGCAGGTCTGGTCCTGGTCAGTAGATGATGGAGCCACAGTGGGGGACAGTCACTGCTGTGGTATCTGTCATTGTGTCCTTGGGCAAGGCACTTCACCCACATTGTCTAGTGGTGGGAGGGGCCTATGGTTCACTATGGCAGCCTCTCTTCTGTCAGTCTGCCCCAGGGCAGCTGTGGCTACATTAGTAGCTTACCACCACTAAGTGTGGAGTGAAAGAATAATGCTTTAATTCTATAAAGAGCTTTGAGTGTCTATGAGAAAGTGTTATATAAAATCCAATGCATTAATAATATTATTATTATTATTCTGGTATTTTTGCTAAATTCAAAGTATTGCAGTGCTGTGTTTGTCCTGCAGAGGGCGTCCTCCATTCACACCTAATGAGATTTGACCCAAATAAAGCCGATGTTTCTTTAAGCCTGAAACCGTTTAATACAGATTATTATTATTATTATTATTATTATTATTATTATTATTATTATTATTATTATGTCACAGGACTGAGGCTCTCTATGAACACATACGTAAAAAATTAAAAATATCAAAAATATGTACTAGAAAATTCGATTTGTAAAAATGCTAAAAATAGAAACATAATTTGAAAAAATAGAAAAATACCAAGTATTTGTTTTTAATTATGACGGCGTATTAGAGCCACTTTAAAATAAAATCAAAGTCATAATTTTTATGCATTGAGAAGTGATTGATTACAGGGTTATCAATGTTCATTTCAACAGGGAATTGTGAGTGCTCTACTATTACCAGTTATTTAATATACAACTTTATTCTTATAAAATTACAACTTTAATCTAAAAATATTATGACTTTAATCAAGAAATATTACCACTTTAATCTCGTAGTCCTCTGATTACTTTTATCTAAATGTGGCCCTAAAGCGCCGTCATATTTAATAAATGATGCCATAACATGTAAGAACATTTATAGTTGTGTGTAAAATGATATAAACTATTGATACATTAAAATGGCTTTTAAACAGAAATAATAGAACACGTGAAAAGGAAGCTTGAGAGTGTAACAGTGTGTTTGTCCTGCAGAGGGTGTGTGTGTGTGTGTGTGTGTGTGTGTGTGTGTGTGTGTGTGTGTGTGTGTGTGTGTGTGTGTGTGTGTGAGAGCAGACACAAAGGATGTTTCCTCCGCTGAGTGAAGATGATCTCTGCGTGTTTCTACATCTCTCTCAGATTTACAGGTAAAATGTGTTTATTTCTGCTTCATTTTCACATTTAATCACACACACACACACACACACACACACACACACACACACACACACACACACACTGTGATGATGATGATGATTAAATCATTTCTCTCACAGAGACAAAAGCATTCTTTAGACTCTTTGGGACTTTTATTATTTTTAATTATTTATTTATTTTCTCTCTTTCTTTAAAACACCTTTTCAAAATAAAAAAAATTAATTAGTTTTTTTATTTTCAGTATTTTCTGCAGATTAACAATAAACTAAGTTTCTTATTAATCTGCTAGAATCTTGTTTTCCTTTGAAGTTGGTTAAAACATATTCCATGGTGTGATCATCATTATAATCTTTATTAATTTTATTTGAATGAAGTTTGTCTTTTTTTAAACTATTACTGTAATAAATGCCCTATTACAATCCTTTATTTTCAAACCTTGTATTAATGAAAAACGTGAAATCAAATAGTTTATCAAAGAAAACCATCTTTAAAAAATCACTTCATGTATAGAAATCAAGTGATTTTATGTCAGTTAAAATGTGTTATGTACGTTAATTCCAGCTGTGCTGCTGATGTGCTCGTGGTGCGTTCAGGGACTGCGTGTGGACGTGTCCCCCAGGCGCCCCCTGCTGGAGCTCGGCAGACGCTCTCAGTTGTTCTGCTCAGTCAGCGACTGTCCGTCCACACCCAGTGTGTCATGGTCGACGCCCAACGACCGCCCGCTGTCGGCCGATGTTAGCACTAACCGTAGCGGCTCCAGCCTGACCTTTGACCCCGTCACCACCGACCATGAGGGGGCGCTGCTGTGCACGGCGAGCTGTGGAGACGAGAGCAAGCATGTGACGGTGGTCGTACAGCTTTACTGTGAGTCTTCACTGGTTCCTCACTGGTTCCTCACTGGTTCCTCACTGTGTGTTTCTCCTCCAGCGTTCCCTGAGCTCCCAGTGATCAGTGGACAGGAGCAGCTCAGACTGGGAGTAGAGTCACTCCTCCTCTGTGAGGTTGACCAGGTTTATCCCACTGAGAGCCTCAGGCTGACGTGGACCAGAGCAGACCTGGTGCTGCAGACCAGGGTTGGAGACCCAGTCGACCCAGTGTCATTTGGCCCAGGATCGGTTCGTTCCCAGTACAAGTTCACCCCTCAGGTGGAGGACGAGGGTCGAAACATCAGCTGTAGAGCCACACTGGACCTCAAGGACCTGCTGGAGTTTCAGGAGCATCAGGAGCTGAGCCTGGACCGTCTTCGCCGAGAGACCAGCATCAGCCTCAGCCTCCTGGGTGAGTCGGTCACCGTGACAACGCGTCTGTGAGTCTGTCACCGTGACAACGCGTCTGTGAGTCTGTCACCGTGACAACAAGTCTGTAAGTCGGTCACCGTGACAACGTGTCTGTAAGTCGGTCACCATGACAACGTGTCTGTGAGTCTGTCACATGACAACACGTCTGTGAGTCTGTCACCATGACAACGTGTCTGTGAGTCTGTCACATGACAACACATCTGTGAGTCGGTCACCGCGACAACGCGTCTGTGAGTCTGTCACCGTGACAACAAGTCTGTAAGTCGGTCACCGTGACAACGTGTCTGTAAGTCGGTCACCATGACAACGTGTCTGTGAGTCTGTCACATGACAACACATCTGTGAGTCGGTCACCGTGACAACGCGTTTGTGAGTCTGTCACCGTGACAACGCGTTTGTGAGTCGGTCACCGTGACAACGCGTTTGTGAGTCGGTCATTGTGACACATTTGAGAACGTTTGAACTTTCTTTGACCTCGGTGTCTTTTGTAATTGTTGTTATTTATTGTTGTTGCTTTTGTCTGTAGCCCCGCCTTCAAACACCTCCCTGTGGGTGAGTCCATCTCAGGACTTTGTGGAGGGGCGGAGCCTCTCCTTTACCTGTCACTCAGACGGAGCTCCACCCCCTTCACTGGCGCTGAGCAGGGAGGGGGTGGAGCTGAGTAGGGTTGACTCTGCCCCCTCCCTCACCTTCAGCCTTGGCCCTGCCTCCCTGCAAGACTCCGCCCTCTACCAGTGTGAAGCAACCAATCAGCTCGGACAACAACTGGTGTCCACATACGTCAGTGTGAGAGGTTTGTTTGTTTGTTTATTGTTGTTTGTTTATAATTATTTATAGTATTATTTATATATTATTTATTTATATATATTATATATATATATATTATTATTTATAGTATTATTTATATATTATTTACAGCCCACCCTCTACAGGTAGAAACCAGTCCTCTGCTATCGGCTGATCGAGGCTCCGCCCTGGTTCTGTCCTGCAGAGCGTCAGGATGTCTCAGACCCACCATCACCTGGAGCCGCTCGGACCAGAACCAGAATCGGAGTGTCCTTCAGGGGGCCGGGAACCAGGACGGGCTGTCCCTGCTCCGCCTGCAGGACTTGGACCTCCAGGACCAGGGAGAGTACCAGTGTGAGGCCGAGTGTGACGGAGTGAGCCGGACCAGAACCATCCAGGTCCGCCTTTACGGTCAGAATCACAGCTTTGATGTCTTTGATGTCTTTGATGTTGTTTGATGGTCAGTGGGACAATAATGGGACAGAATCGCTGCATTACCATGGGCTGACCTTTCAAAATAAAAGCCTGTGATCAGCAGATGAACAAACCTCCCTCAATCATTTGCTGTGTGTCTTTCTGCTGTGACCTCAGAGGTCAAAGGTCGCCCAGCATTGTTGTTTTGTCAGCAATAAAAATGCCATTCACACAGCTGGCTTTTCAAAATAAAAATGTCAGCATTAGAATAATGACGAACCTGATCATTAAAACAGAGTTTTTATAGTCATTATGTGTATGTTTGTTGTTGTTTTGCTGTTATGAGTACATTATTGTTATCTTTTTGTGTATTTATCTTTCCTGTTTTTTAGAGTCACTAGTACAGTGCCCGTTGGAAATATGTATTCAAATAGTAGGAGGAGCTTAAGTAGAGTTGTCAATTATGACCAAATGAGTATGTGTTTGAAGGTTGTATGTACATACTGTACTCTGTAGTGTTATAAAGGGTTTATTTGTGGGTGTAAAATAAAATAGTGTGTGTGATTTATCTGGTTTAATTCTATAAGACATGAATATGATAAATGTGTTTGTTTGTTTTATTCATTTTTATAGTTTTTGTTTGGTGTATTTTTCTGTAATGTATGTTATTTGGAGTCATTATGTGTGTTTTTGTATCTTTCTTTTTTTGTGCATTTTTTGTATAATTATTGTTTTTTGTTGCTATTGTAGTGATTCTGGAGTAATTTTGTGTATTTTTGTATAAATATTTAGTTTTCTGTATTTCATATTTTTTGTTGTTTGGTGTATTTTTCTGTAATGTAAGTTTTTTTTAGACATTTTGTGTGTTTTTAGAGCCTTTTTGTATATTTTTGTGCATTTCTTTTGTTGTTTTTTGTACTTTTAGTATCAATATTGTTTAGTTTTGTTTTATTTTACTCATTTAGTATATTTAACTTATGTGTGGTGAGAGCGTGTTTTGACATTGCATCAGCCACGTGCATGCACGTACTCCGTCACAGGTTGTTGAAATGCGTGAGACGCGCGTTAGTGAACAATTACACAAACAGTTACAGTATATGGTTTGAACAATGGGAACGTTGTTGGTAAACGACTCACCAGTGGCTGATGGTTTCTCAGAGAGGTAGCATGGCACGGTGATGAGACGGAGGAGGAAGTGAACTCTGTGAGTTGATGGGAATCATTTAAATAACCATGAAATATTAACTTTTAGCAGTACAAAAACATACTACATGTAATATTGACCTATTTTTTTTTGAACCCAATCAAACTGCGACACAGTGACGTCATGAACCCGAAATCAGAAGTATCGCACTCAATACCGAACTCATTACCAAGAGAGTTGTAATCTTGTTTTGCAACACCAAATGACTCCAAAATAACGAGAGTATATGTGGAAGATCTGGGAGATATTTGCTACACACACACACACACACACACACACACACACACAGTATTTGTGTTGTCATTTTGCGTTATTTGGAGTAATTTTTGTGTATATCTTCTGTTGTTTTGCTTGTGTGTAGTACTGTGGGTTTGCAGTCATGCTCTTTGTGTACTTTTGCTGTCATTTTTTACATTTGTTATTTGTTATGTGTGTAATTTTGTGTGTGACTGTTGTTGTTTTGATCATTTTTGTTGTAGTTTTGTGTGTTTTTTTAAATATTTTCTGTGTTTATCTTTGATTCTTGCTTGTCATTTTGTACGTTTACTTTAGGGGCCGCATGTAGCCCCCGGACCGCCAGTTGTCCATACCTGGTTTTCAGCCTGAGGAGATGTGGATCAGGTTCTGATGTTCTCTTCAGGGCTTTATTCAAACTGTTGTAAACGTGAGGAGGTCAGAGCGTGAGAGCTGAGTTGTAGAAGTCGGGCTTATCTCCAGGACCTGTTGAGTGTGTGTGAGAGCGTTTATTTCTGGACTTTCAGAGAGTGTTTGAAGTGTTCTGTCAGAACCTTCAGAACCTTCAGGCTGCATGGATCTGTTGGTCTTTGTAGACTTTATTTTCAATCCACCTTCCATCTTCCTCTCCAGCGTTCCCTTCAGACCCGGTCCTTGAGGATCCCAGTCCTGTCATTTTGGGTGAGGAGGCGGAGTCTCACTGTGACATCAGTGGTGTCTTCTCGTCCAATCAGCTGAGGGTCCAGTGGCTATTGGGGAATGTCACCCTAAAGTCCGAGTTCTTCGGGTTCTCGGGTTCCTCCATGAACGTGTCGTCTGTGCTGATTTACCGGGTCCAGGAGGAAGAGGAGGCGGTCCTTAGCTGTAGGGCGGAGCTTTTGACGGAGGGTGGAGACGTGTGGAGGACCAGGAGGACTAGTGTCCAGTTGCTGGTCCATGGTGAGTCCCTCAGAACCAGAATTATGGAAGAACAGACCAGCTCATATTTTACTTGTTGTTGTTTGTTGTTGTTTTTGTCTTTAGCCCCGCCCTCCAACATCTCACTGTGGGTGACTCCGACTCAGGACCTTGTGGAGGGGCGGAGCCTCTCCTTCACCTGCCGCTCAGATGGAGCTCCACCCCCTACGTTGGTGCTGAGGAGGGAGGGGGTGGAGCTTTGGAGGGCTGACTCCACCCCCTCACGGTCACTCACCTTCAACCTCAGCTCTGCCTCCCTGCAAGACTCCGCCCACTACCAGTGTGAAGCAACCAATCAGCTGGGACGAACTCAGGTGTCCACGTACGTCAGTGTGAGAGGTTTGTTTGTTTTAATTACAAACGCATAACAAACATACACACATGCACAAACACACACACATGCTACACAATCAAACCCGTCCACACACTAACACACATTTAAATGTTTCAAACACACAAAGTCAGACATTTATTATTAAAATCAGATCTAGAACTGGTCATACACACATTTATATCATCACACATTAACTATTGTAATTCTACATGTTTTAATAAGTCGACCCTAAACAGACTCCAGATCGTACAGACGCTGCTGTCAGACTTTTAACTGGTGCTTCTAGAACATCCCACATTACCACCATTCTTTCTACTCTGCACTGGTTCTAGTGAAGTTTAGAATAAACTATAAATATTAGTTATTACATTACATGAGCGTTACATGGTCAGACCCCTCAATATATCTCAGACTTGTTGTACCCCTACACTTCAGGGTGAAGTCTTCAGTCTTCAGACCAGGGTCTCCTAAAGACCCTAAAACTAAATGTAAAACCAGAGGAGACCTGGTGTTCCAGACTCTGGAATAACCTGCACCAGTCTCTCAGGGAGCTCAACTGTGTGGTTACTTTTAAAAACTGTTGAAGACTTTACTTTACAGAAAAACTTTTAGTTACTGGATTTTAAATGTTTTTATCCTTTTATAATGCTTATGGCCATGGTTTATTATTCTATTATGATGTTACACTTGTTGTAATATTAATATTTTCACCACTGCTCTGTTCAGCACTTTGTGATTTTATCTGTAAAAAGCACTTTATAAATAAATGACTTACAAACCTACAGGCAACATAAACACAACATAAAGACACAATTCTAATCCAAAAAACACACACGTTATAAAATGTGATCCGTGCAACACAAAGTGTGAACACAAAAACATGTGACACAAGCAGCCAGGAATGCAACACACTTTCAAAATAAAACAGACAAAAGTCAGCAGGAGAGCACACTGACACACACACACACGCACGCACGCACGCACGCACGCACGCACGCACACACACACACACACACACACACACACACACACACACACACACACACACACACACACACACACACACGCACACACACACACACACACACACATACACACACACACTAAAAACACAGTTTGATTCAAACAGAACAGGTCAAAGGTCACATCAAAGCAGCTGAGTCATCACTGTTACTGTGACCAATCAGAAACAAGCTACACACACACATAAATACGTGTGTGTGTGTGTTTGAGAAGTGGCCATTGTTGACCTGTACGTCGACCTTTAACTGTCACTTCATCACCTGATAATGTGTTAGTGTCCTTGAACACATCACAGCCTCTCTCTGTGTGTGTGTGTGTGTGTGTGTGTGTGTGTGTGTGTGTGTGTGTGTGTGTGTGTTAGCTCCTCCCAGGAACACGTCCGTCTTGGTCCTCCCCTCTACAGTGGTCCATGAGGGTCAAACCGTGACCGTGTGTTGTCAGGCCGTCAGTTTCCCACCTTCAGCAGCGTCGCTACGCAAACTGAACAATGGGGCGGAGCTTTACTCAGACAATGGGACTTTCCTATTAGTCAATGTGACGGTGGGGGACTCTGGACTGTACCAAGTCACCATGACCAACGACCTGGGACGGCAGGTCAGAGTCTTTAGTCTGAGCGTCAGAGGTCAGTGAACGCACCATAGCCCAGTTCGAACTGGTCCTAACCAGTTAGTACTGGTTAGGACCGGTTTAGACCAGTAACTCCTCCTCTTCCTGTCCCTACAGAGAGAACCTCAGAGCAAACAAACCAATCTGTGGCCATCGCCATCGCTGTCGTTAGCGGTGCTGTTTTACTGCTGCTGCTTCTGCTCAGCCACCTGCATCGATCCAGGAAGAAGGGGTTCTACCAACTGTCCCCCGCCTCAGTGCATGTGGGATTATAATCTGTTATTAACCTGTGATTATAATATTGGATTATATCCTGATATTATAATATGGGTTTATAACCTGTAATTATAGGCTGGGATCATAATTGTAAATTATTACAAACCAGAGATTACATCAGTGTAATATAATGGCACAATCATACCTGGAGTCTGTGCCCTCAGATTAAGATGTAGATTTACAAAAAGATATTATAAATGTTAGATTACAGAAGTCAGATTACATAAGAATGATAGGAACAGGATATTAAAACTATGAGATTACATAGAAATCAATAAAACATGGATTAGAACGAGGAATTATGAGGAGAGATTAAATTAGATGACTTCAGATTACATCATTGGGATTACAAAATGAGATTGTAACAATGTTTACAAAAGGTGATAATGACAGGAAGTGGATTACACTGTCAGATTATAACAGATTAGAACAACAAAGGGTTTTTAGAGCACAGGATCACCATGGTTACAACAGCAGATTATAAAGTACATGCACTCATTAATATGAAAAGTGTCTGATTTGACTCTGATTTACAACAGGTGGATTATGGGATTATGACCTGAGATTCCATCATAATTTTAAAGGGATCCTCCACTGTTTTCACAATAAAACCCTGAGGATCAACAGTCTGTGATTTACTCGCCTACGTCGGCCACCGGAGCATGTCAGCGTACTGTTTAAAGGTAGGGTAGGGGATTTTCAAAAGCTAGCATGATTTTGAATGTAGCCTCCTGATGGCTCTGCCTTTACCCCCCTCCCCCCCTCCCCTCTGTGCTCCGTCTCACTCACATGCATGCTCACAGCTGCTGCAGAAGAGGAGCTCATCACTTGTATTGTGTAGAAACGTTGTTGTCTCATTCAGTAGTAAGTAAACAAACTTTATCATTATATATGTTCAAAAAACGTGACTAAAAACTCTGTTTTAACTCTGTCAGCGGTGACGAGCTTTAAATGTGAACTCATGTATGTGAGGGATCTAGAATGACAGGGAGATAGAGAGACGTGATTGGTTAAAAAAAAACATTGGTTGAAGTTATTACAGGTTTACAGCTGCTACAGAGAACATAAGATCTTAATTTCTGTCAGAACATAAAGACAATTTCAACCTAAAACTTAAAAGTGTATCTGGAGAAAATTACTTACCCTAGCTTTAAGGGAGAGTAAAGGTTCCTTAGCAGAGACATTTTTAAAAATGTGTAAAAATGGTGGAGGATCCCTTTAAACTGTTATACCTGCATCCCATTGTTACGGCAGAATTTACGGTTGACCTCATTTGAAGACATAATTCATTGCTCTGGTTGAATGATGGAATCCAGGAGAAGCATTGATGATTTTATATAAAAAGTTTATTCTATTGCTAAGTAAAAAGGTACAAAATGGAACAAAGTGAAACAAAATTAGCGTCCGTCCAGGCGGACGTCCGAAGGAAGTGCCGCGCCCCGCCCCAACAGTTTCAAAGCTTAAGCTTTTTATACAGATAAGAAAAGGTCCCAACAGTGAGAGACAAAAGGGAGGGAGTCAGATGCCCATAGTGGCAATGTTGGAGGATGATGAAGATGTTATGAGAAGGTTTGGCTCCAGTCTTTATCTGTCTTGATAAGTGTGTACGTCAGTGTATGTCCTTGGCAGAGACTGTGCTGCACTGAGAATAATACGATCTGTACTGTTTAATCATGATTCAGCTGTTCAAAAGTGTAAAGATTAATGGAGTCGTCATGTATTAAAACATGACAAATTGTACACATGAACATACATTTGAGGATATGATGATGAATATAAAATTTGCCATGACATTCCCCACTTTTGGTCGCCTCAACGACCAAATCAAGAAACAAAATTATTATATTCCACCTTTGCTGTCTGTCAGGGTTAACCATTAGCATCGTTATTGTCATACATTGGATATATTCTTCTTTTGTGAGGCACGGATATAGACATATCAAGAAAAATGTGGAAATAAACCTTAAAAAAAACTTCATCATTATTATCAATGGCATGAATCATCAAAAATCATCCTTTATTACATCTAGATAAGCAAAAATCATCATTTGCATCAAGGACATCACTCGTCTTCATCGGCTGAGTTCAGTGGTAACTGGGGTAACCAATAGCATCATGAGTGAAGAACCTTGAGTATTTTCCTCAATCGTAGCAGAAGGGTTTATGACTGTATTCCTGCAGCTAGGTGTGAGGTTGTCCTCCCTCAACCTAGCTATGAGCATTTGGTGTGGCTTATAAACAAAGCTAGGCCCTTGTTCTAGAGAGTTTTCTTGTGTGTGTGTCCCAGTGGCCTTGTCGGTTCCCCCTTCATTGTTCGGTCAGCCTCCGTCTCAGCATCAGCTGGTGTCGGCAATCATCTTGGATCCATGTTGCCTGCTCCGCGACCTTCACTGCCGTGTGGGTCGTTCCGGTCGGCGTTGTAGATGATTGGTTGTTGTCTGAGGAAGGGTAGTCTCCACACACCTGGCAACCTCTCTTGGGATCGGAAGGTACCTGAAGAGAAGAAAAAGGGGGTGGGGGGGAAAAACACTCACCCAAAATAAAATAAAATAAAATAAAATAAAATAAAAAATAAAATAAAATAAAATAAAATAAAAAATAAAATAAAATAAAAAATAAAATAGAATAGAATAGAATAGAATAGAATAGAATAGAATAGAATAGAATAGAATAAAAGTTTAGGGGTGTGAGGTTTAGTTAACTAACTAAATGAATAGTTAGTATGGCAGAGACAGGTCAGAGGTCAGGATCTGAGAGCTTTTCAGATCCTAAAAGGTGCTGCTGCACAATCACACAATGGTTAGGTGTGGGTTAGTGAGCTTTTAGCCATGCTAGCTCTGTAGCCCATTCGCACGCGAGTGGGAAAATATGAGGCTGAAAGAAAAGCAGGAAGTATTAATTCAATTTTCTTTTCCTGGAGTAAGAAGAAGCATAGCTGGAGTTGCAGTGATTATCTGTGGTACGTCTACTTACCTGGTGAGAAGCAACAATTTGAGAACCACTGTTTACAAGGACATGCAAGTCGGACGGAGAAGGACATGCAAGTCAGACGGAGAAGTGTGGAGTGTGATTACATGTCTTCTCAAGATGAATACATACAATTGGGAGACATGGAGATGTGAGAAAGCTAAATGAGTTTAACCAAATAAATAAATGATGTTATTTATTTATTTAAATTGTTTGTTTATTTTCTTTGCTATCTCTTATTTGTGAAGGAGAAATCTTATTCTATCCTTTATTTATTCTGAATAATGTTAACACTCCACACCTATTTACATAGCCTAATTCTTTTATAGAGCTGAATTTGTCAGTTCATTTATTTCATTCATTTCCCTCATAATTATTATTTGAGATGTAATTTACTTAATTTTGAAGGTCAATTGGTGGCAAAAGTGTCTCCTATTCTGTGTCTGAACCAGAGTTTAGCAAGATTATTGGCCCTTTAAGGTTAGACAGAATTAAAGTTAAGTTGAGTCGAACAATCATATTGTCTTTTGCTCTCTGTATTTATCCCATTCGTGGGGGTGACGAGCCCCAGCACGGTTTGGAGAGCTTCCTTAAATGCTTGGAAGTTACTCAACTTTAAACTATCTCTTATTTCAATCAATTATCAAGAATTTCAGGAGGACCCTTTTTTAAATCTCAGGCGACCCAGATTGGGCCATCAACCCAATGTTGAGAACACTTAATTTTTCCCTTAAAAGTGTCTAAACCCAGTGAAGGTGTTTTATGGTCTTGCACGCTAAGTGCTGTTGGAACAAGAAGAAAATGGTTGGAGGGTTTTGGGGTATATTATTTTCCTATGATAAAATATAAATCAAAAATCAGAGGGACGTTGGCCCCTCCCTTCCCTTTTTTACATAAGAATACATTTGGATTCTTAAAACCATATGATAAATATCATTGGAAAATCACTTATCTGATCATTTTGGATGTGTCTCCGTTTTCCTCTCTCTTGTGTCTACCTGCCTTTGTGCCCTCCAACCTCCTCGACCTCCTTCTCCTCAGCCATAAAGGTCAAAGCCAGGGTCAACTGTACGCTCCTTTTGGAAATTTGAAGATCTGTCCCCACTTTCGCAGTTGGATTGGAAGTCTCTGTAGTCTCTGGAATAGATATTATGTTAGAACATGCACAATATGTCATAATGTCACGTGTCTATTTCAATCTATTTCCCCTTTGTTTCCCAGTTACAGTTATGGACAATACTTCCCTTTAATTCTCATCCTTCATCATAACAAGCAGTGACCAGGCATGGCGGCTGGAGGAAGGATCGGAGTCGAGAAGGCGGTGGCATTCTGTTAGGAAACACTCAGAAACAGAAAGAGAGGAAACCATTAAGACTTAACTGGATAATTTAAAATATCTCTTTTCTTTAGTTGGATCTGATTCGTCTCCTTACAGCGACCTGTATTTTGGAAAAAGCTACATAATAACAACAACTAAGACGAAGACGTAGACAAGTGCACACCACAACGAGTATACACATATAACAACAACAAACATGGACACTGAACATGTAAGGTCAGTCAAGGTCAAAGCCAGTCATTCCACTGAAAGTGGTATCATATATAAAAAAAAAAACGTCGTTTGGTGTTTTTAAACACCCAGAAAAAACCTTTAAAACCTGGTAACTTTTTAGAAGGCCCAAGGCCTAAAACCTTAATTTTTAACAAGCAGCAGTGTTTTCTGAACACCCCACTACATAATTGGCAAAAACAGGGAGAAGATCAAGTGCATCAGAACCCAGGAGGAAAAGAAGGTGAAACAGAGGAACATGTGTAGTCAAACAGCCATTCATCGGTCAATCACTCAATGACACGTCCACGGCACATTCGCACTCACAACGCGGTTCTCTCAGGCATACGTAACGTGTCATCATTCAGTCATTCATGCACCGCACACGTTCATGCCTCAATTTTCACGTCCATGCATTCACAAGGTTCTGCTGCATAGTGTCTAAGTGGAATATAGGTCTCATCTAACCCACCAATGGCGATAGCCAGTCCACCTCGTCTCTCGGGGTCAATGAGCTCTTATTGCCCCCCCATGCTTTCCCTAGCAAGGTTTATCCTTTTTCTGCACATTAAACCGGGACTTCTTGTTTGAAAAGTAATTGCCTATGTACTCATAGCAACTAATGGGACATTTTTTTTTTTTTCTCAGGAAAAATTTGGTACCCCCCCCATGCTGTCGAGTGGCTTTGGGCCGGCCAGACAGTCCGACGCGGTAAGGGGGAGGAGCGCAAAATGAAAATAATGAATGTTGAACTAGGCTGTCTGTCGCAAGCAGCTTCAAAAAGGGTAAGGTACAGATTGTTTACGAGGGTATCGGTCAAAAAAATGTCAAAATTTAAACTTGTTGAGGCTGCAGTCCTCAATCTCTGTCTCAATTTTCCTGAAATTGAGTAAAAACAAAAGAGAAAAAGAAGAATCGTTCAGAAATAACAAAGGAGAAAAACGTGTGAGCTCAAAAAAATCATGGCCAATAAAAATTAAAACTTCAGCTCCAAAAGCTGAGGCAACAGAGGGCTCTGTCTTCAGCGGATGTAACCATATCTTGCATTGTGGGGGGCCTCCCCTCAATCAAGAAAATAAATGAAAGAAAAGCAAACAAAAACAACCTTTTAGTAACACTATTTTCTTCCCCTTTGTTTGTTGTTTTCTCATAAAGGCCAAAGCAGTGTAAATAAATGAGCAACATAATGAATAAAAGCAAAGATAAATGATGGGCACACTTGATCTCATGTGGCAAACAGAAGGGTTCTGTGTGAAGTTCTGTGTTTCTCATAGTTATGAATGTGGGTGTGTGACTGTATGTCTGGTCTGTCTGCGTGTGAGAGAATAAATGAAAACAAAATAATCTAGTGCACAGTCAGAAGATAGAGGGGTTAGTATTGTGCGAAGGAGAAGCTTGTTGGCTATTTGCTAGTTGTCCCCCTCCATGCCAAAGTTCAAGGCTAAAGTGATTTAGCACTGCCACCAAAGGCTGTGGTGGACTTCTTGTTGCTTGGTATCCTTGTGGCTTTTGAAACAGTGTCTTTTTGGTGAAGATTTCCAGCAGACGTGTGACCAGTCTGCAGTTGCTGCCCATCATTCAGGCAGTAGTCGTGGCGTTTAACTCGCAACTCATTGGTGGGGGGAGTGTCCACTCCGACGCCCACAGGTTCTCAGTCTTTGATGATGGGGCAGGATGTGTTAATCCAGCATTGGCATGCGGCCCATTCATAGACGATGAAGAGTTGACTTGGGACTGAGCGAGTTATTTCAGCATTGCTTTGCTGAATGGGAGTTGAGTCCTTGAGTCCTGAAAGGTCACACACCTTTGATTGTCCATTTCCTTCTGATGCTTGGTCCTTTGAATGATGTTGACATTCCATTAGCGTAAGAGTTGAAGGTGATTTCATTCTTTCATTGAAGATGTCGTTTCTTCAGGGGACAACCACAAAGCCAACAGAAACTAACAATTTAAATAATAAAAAATGATAATGATGGTAACAGTAATATTAAAATAAAATAAAATGAAATACTGTATTCATCTCTGTACGTGTGTGTGTGTGTGTGTGTGTGTGTGTGTGTGTGTGTGTGTGTGTGTGTGTGTGTGTGTGTGTGTGTGTGTGTGTGTGGCCACACGTCCAAAAAAAAAAGAAAAACACAGCAGCGACGTGTGTGTGTGTTTGGCTCTCTGTATTTCTCTCCCTTTCTCAAAAGCTGACACTCGTCAAATGAAAGCATTAAAGCCAAGCCAAAGGGAGAAATCTGATTCCACGTTTAAACAAAATAAAAACAAAGATAAAAAAAAGTAAAACTCGCCTGAAAGCATGATCTGAGTTCACATCATACCAAGATTGTATATGCGTATGCATATATTATTTGTTTATTGGGTTGTTCATCTGTTTGATTCACAGAAACACAATTTAGGTTAGATTCGGGGTTTTAATCTATTTTGCTTTTGGTACAGAGGTGAACTCAGATCATGGCACCGCTGGGATGTTTTGGAAACTTTGGTTGCCCGTCTATCTATGGTCAGGACCTCACAGGCTGTGGGTGTCCGAACAAAACAAAGTAAATAATGACCAGCCGTATTTTATGCCTAAACAAAATATCCGAGCCCGAAGAAAACCAGAGAGAACCTACAGCATTAAAAAGCATAGAACCTCAACCATTTGAGCCTTTCTCATAGCTATTCACTGCGTCAAAACACAGAACAGCTGAGGATCAAAATCAAAGCTCAAAGCTGAAAATCAATACAATGCTTGACTGGTTCCAAAAAAAAAAATCAATACAGAGCGAATATATATATATGTAAATGAAAATTTATACATATATGTTTATAAAGGCAGCTTTACCTTAGTCCGAATTGGTGTTTGAGGTTCAACCGATGGTTCGTGCTCCAGTCTCTGTCCGAGGGGTGGACAGAAGATGGTCCTGTTCGTGATCGCCAATTGTTACGGCAGAATTTACGGTTGACCTCATTTGAAGACATAATTCATTGCTCTGGTTGAATGATGGAATCCAGGAGAAGCATTGATGATTTTATATAAAAAGTTTATTCTATTGCTAAGTAAAAAGGTACAAAATGGAACAAAGTGAAACAAAATTAGCGTCCGTCCAGGCGGACGTCCGAAGGAAGTGCCGCGCCCCGCCCCAACAGTTTCAAAGCTTAAGCTTTTTATACAGATAAGAAAAGGTCCCAACAGTGAGAGACAAAAGGGAGGGAGTCAGATGCCCATAGTGGCAATGTTGGAGGATGATGAAGATGTTATGAGAAGGTTTGGCTCCAGTCTTTATCTGTCTTGATAAGTGTGTACGTCAGTGTATGTCCTTGGCAGAGACTGTGCTGCACTGAGAATAATACGATCTGTACTGTTTAATCATGATTCAGCTGTTCAAAAGTGTAAAGATTAATGGAGTCGTCATGTATTAAAACATGACAAATTGTACACATGAACATACATTTGAGGATATGATGATGAATATAAAATTTGCCATGACACCATAAACTAGCATCAACGAGCTAACGTGTAATAAATGGTCTTATTGTGGGGCTGAGTGGGTTCTACTTCCTGTGTGATAAACAGATTAAATACATCCACCTTTATATCTTGTTCACCAAATATTTACAAAGTGAAATGCTAATGCTAATGTTGCTAATTGGTCCCTCTGTCATTACAGAGGAAGGTTTGTGTGTTTGTGTCTTTGCCTTAATTAAAGGTATTTATTTCCTCTCCCGTGTGTGCGTTAGTGTGTGTGTGTTTTCCAATGCTCAGCGAGGGCCTGTTCCCATGGCGACAGCTCCAACGCTGTTTGTCCTGCAGAGTTTTTTGTGTTGTTTTTTTCTCACAGTGAGGGCAGTCCTTTTATTTATCAGACGCACAAAAACCAGCATTAGTAACGCAAACACTTAAAAGTAACACAAACTGCAGCTGTGAACACAAAACAACACACAGACGCAATACACAACAAAAACACACAACAATATGAGAACTAAACTGAGCTTGACAACATCACACAAAACTTTCACAAAAGAAAGAAATGATGCACAAAAAAGACACAAAACACGACAACAGATACAACAGGTGTGTGTGTGTGTGTGTGTGTGTGTGTGTGTGTGTGTGTGTGTGTGCGTGTGCGTGCGTGCGTGCGTGCGTGTGTGTGTGTGTGTGTGTGCGCGCGTGCGTGCTCAATCTGGCTTGTGGTCTGGTTGTCATGGTAACGCAGAGGCGAATGTGGGCGATGTGTGAGGAGGCCACTGTGTGTGTGTGTGTGACTCATGGTTGAAACACTGGGACGTCCTCAGAGCTTTATTATTTATGTATTTATTACATTTCTAAAACCTGTGATTTTATGTTATGTTATTTTCATGAGATTCAGATCATAACTTGTTCTCAAAATCTATATTTTTTTACAGCACTTTGAATTTTACTTTTATGCTAATGTGGCAAAAGCAATAGTGAGACTGTCGTACAGGCTAGAGTTAGCTTTAGCTCTATCGTTAATTATTTAACTCAGTCGTAAGAAGATGATGTCATCCCAAAATGGAGAACTAAGTACAAAGTTGATGGTACACAGGTTGGTTTTACCAAAGAAGCCAGAGACACTGTTCCATATTTACAGCTTTATTACAATGACGTAAGAATAATTTACACATTAATGTACATTATAAAATAGCTAAACCATATATCTCCTATTTCAACACACACACACAAACGCACGCACGCACGCACGCACGCACGCACGCACACACACACACACACACACACACACCAACAGGGCAGACTAGTAGACTGAGGTCAAGCTGGAGGGAGGGGGAGAGAACCAAAATTATGGGGTAAACATCACACAAATCACTACACACACAACCAAGAAAACGAGTGCACTGCAAATATATAGAGAGATCACCACCAACACAGAACACCATCAGTTCCTGTAACAACAATACAAACACTATCGAGCTGAGGCTCAGAGTCCTGTAGTTCTCAACAATCCTGTCCCAGTGAGCTGGATGCAGTGTAGAAACAGCTGTGCCAGCCGGCAGCTGAGTTGTGAATGCCCAGATAAACCCAGGCCCAGCTAAGCCCAGGCCCAGATAAACCCAGGCCCAGATAAGCCCAGGCCCAGATAAGCCCAGGCCCAGATAAACCCAGGCCCAGATAAACCCAGGCCCAGATAAGCCCAGGTCCAGATAAGCCCAGGCCCAGATAAGCCCAGGCCAAGGATTACAATTTGTGTCGACGTTACGAGACAAAACATTCGGAGAAAAATAAAAACTTGAATGATGGTGAAATGGTGCAGATATCAGAAGATTTGGTAGTGAAGCTCCAAAAGCAACAAGGATTTTTTACCAAGCTTCACACACCAGGACCAGCTTTGTAATATCCCACAAAACGCTAAAACAGAGCCATTCTCAGAGGGAGAGTTTGTAAAACAGTGCTTGGTGGACTCTGCAGCGCTGATTAGTCCTGAAAAATAAGAAGCATTTGTCTCGCTCCAGGCATTCGGTGACGAGAAGGATCGAAGACATTTGGAGCTTCATCTGCAACGTGAAGTGGCAAATTTTGACTTTTTCTCCTCGGCTTTGGACGAGAGCTGTGATGTCCGTCACACGGCCCAGATACTTGTATTTGTTCGTGGGATAACGAACTTTAAGATTACGGAGGAGCTGGCAGCAACGCGCTCAATGAAAGGGACGACGACAGGGGGCGCTCTGTTCACGGAGGTAAATGTATGCATGGACACGCTGGGACTGAAATGGGTCAGACTGAAGATGTCACAACAGATGTTGTTGAAACGTTTGTAAGATAAAGTGTGAAATCAACGCAAATCAGAAAGTTGTATTTTATGTATTTTACATCAACGTCTGTTGTGCAAGTCAGTGCTTAAAACTGACCATGTGATTAATGTTGTAACTAGAATAGTGAACTTCATCAGGGCACGAGTGTGGAGGACAGATTATACACTTACTGATGAGGTGACAGCACTGATGATTAATGATTAATGATTAATGATTGATGATTGATTGATGACTGATGATTGATGATTGATGATTGATGATTGATGATTGATTGATGATTGATGATTGATGATTGATTGATGATTGATGACTGATGACTGATGATTGATGATTGATTGATGACTGATGATTGATGACTGATGATTGATGATTGATGACTGATGATTGATGACTGATGATTGATGACTGATGATTGATGACTGATGACTGATGATTGATGATTGATGATTGATGATTGATGATTGATGATTGATTGATGACTGATGATTGATGATTGATGACTGATGATTGATGATTGATGATTGATGATTGATGACTGATGACTGCACTGAACACCAAACTACAAGGCGAGGCCCTTTTCATCCATGAAATGCACAACGTGGTGAAGGCTTTCATGGCCCAGTTATAGTTTGTTTTAAAGCACCTGGAGAGCAACAATCTCACTCACATGCAAACCCTGAAGGAAGACACCCCATCAGATGATCACCTCCACAGGTACTGTGGTACTCCTCTATGTAATCCCACCTGGTCCATCACTGTGGGACATTGATCTTTTAACGTACTGAATGTCATGGTAAATAAAAAGCAGCGTGTGGTGGATGAAGCTGTAAAAACTTTGTGCAGTGGTGTTTTTGTCCTCTCCTGACCTCTGACCTCCGACCTTTGACCTCTGACCTCTGAGCTGTTGTGTAACAACGTCTCCTCACGCTGCAGCTGATGCTTTTATTGTGTTGGTATTTCCTGAAGTGTCGGAGCTGCAGCTGAAGACGCTCACGGCTGATGAAACTGACAGAGTTCAAAGGATCAGCGATCCCAGCAACACGTTCAGGAAGTGGACCCTTTAAGACAGCAATAAATGCCTTCCTGACAGAACCTTCTGGAAGGATTCAAACTGATGACTGGCCTTAAATAAACTATTTTTCCCTGAATCGAGCAGGAAAACACACTTTAGATCAGAGATGGACAGTTTTTATCACAATCTAAAGTCTGACTCATCAATATTATTATTATTCTTCTGTCATGTATGTTTTTGAAGTCATTTTGTGCATTTACTGTTGGGGTCTCACTGAATCAGACCCTACGTCTGCTTTAGATACTGAAAGTCAGAGATTAGTGGGAGGTTTAGGGACGTCCGACTTTAATTCAAAAGTTAAGTTAGGACAATAGAAATAAATTCATCCTAAGACACAAGTGAGATCACACTTTGTACCTAAAATACACACGTTTGTTACGTAAGAGGCTAATTTCTCTGCTTTTGTTTTAACTATAACGACAAATCTGGTGTCAAAGTTTTATTTTTGGGGTCAAGGAGTTCCATAAATAGGTTCCAAGTTTAAAAAAAAAAAAAGTTTTCCCCTTTTCATGACAATTGGAGGTAAAATGTGCAGTTTTTTTATTGGAAAAAATACATGCCAAAAGAAACTGTCCATTCACAACATAATAATAATTTTAAATATATGTATTTTTTTCATCTGTAAATAATAATGTTCCTCCACAGCCTTACTATGTGAAATATTACTCAGTACTCATTGTAAAACCCCACTTACTGCTTATATATATTTCCTGTACTGTTTTCTTGACCAATATCTATTATTTATTGTATATTTTATTTTTGCCTTCATTTTTTCCTCCTCTATTTGTATTTTAGCTTTATTATTTCCTTGCTTTCGATGTCTTTGGCTGCTGTAGCGTGGGAATTTCCCCACTGTGGGATAGAATAAAAGATAATCTAATCTAATCTAATTAATATATAATAACAACATAAATTGTTGATAGATGTAGAGCAGTCCCAAACTGGGGGCTGTGACACCTTGACCCCCCAAAACACATTTTGATACCGAATTTGTCATTATAGCAATAACAGAAACAAAGATATGGGCTCTAGAGAATTAAACACGTCTATTTTTAATACAAAGTGTGATCTGACTTTAGTCTAACGATAAATATATTTGTGTGACACTAAGTGGAAGTCAAAGGCCGATTATGATACATTTAGAGCTCATTGATGTCTTTGTCTTTCAGGATAAACACTTGATTAAAGTTTAACAGTCACAGAATAATGTGATCAGCGCCATCATCACTTTATCACTGAAGTCCACAAAGATTCATTGATTTTGTTCTTTTTTTTGTGACGTAAAAACACTAAATGTTCAATGATTTAATCATGTTTAAAGTGTCTTAGACTTAGTTTAAACTGAGCCATAGAGGGGTCTGTTGCATCGCAGCGTCACCTAGAGGACTCAGTAACAACTGCACACATCTATTTTTTACACACAAAAACATAAGCGAAAAACACGTTTTAAAAACTATTAGTTTTTAAAAATAAATATTTTTTTTAAATGTATTTTAAAATTAATGTACTAAAATTCACTATAATTTATGATTTTAAAATGTATACAAAATTAAGACCCCTTTGTTATTACAAATGAACAAAAACTTTATTTTAAAGTAAATGAAAAATCGGACCCTCATATTTATAGTGAAATTAATATTTATAATTTATGATTTTAATAGATGAAATAATTAAAATTGTATTTATTTTATGGTAAATTAATAACTTGTTGTGTCTATCTATAAATACGTAAAGTGACATATTTGTCAGTGATTGAAGAATACATTTAAAGTAAACACTTTTTTATTCGTTTTGTAATTAACTATTTTTTTACATTTATTTTGAAATAAATGTACTTGAATTAACTTGAATTTATGATTTTAAAATGTATACAAAATTAAGACTCGTTTGTTTTTTTTTGTTGTTTTTTTTGCAAATGAACAAAACCCATAATTTTAAAGTAAATTTAAAAAAATCGGACCCTCATACATTAATATTTCTAATTCTTGGTTTTTATACATGACATGATTAAAACTTAAGTTGTTTTCTTTTTTCCCGGCGGTCTCGTGTCCACGCCTTTATTGTGAAAGTCCAGCTAGGCGGATGTTAGCATTCTTCAGCTAACTGTTAGCTGCAGCAGTCCGTGTGTGTGTGTGTCTGTATGTGTGTGTGTGTATTGGGTTGGAAACATGTTGCCATTATCCATCAAAGACGATGAGTACAAACCGGCGAAGTTCAACCTGCTGCTCAAACTCTCCGGATGGTTCAGGTCAGGAGCTAACAGGCTAACCATGCTAACACAGCCGGCCGCCGGCTAGCCTCCGGCTAACAACTCAAATACACTTCAAAATCTCATATTTATTGTGTTTACCAGCTTGTTTGTTGTTGGTGTGTGTGACATAGCTTTACTGTGTTTAATAAGCTCTTTAAAGGCGGTTTGTGTGGTTTATTGAGGGTTTTTGTGATTTTCTTTTAGGTCGATTTTATCGGATAAAACCTCCAGAAACTTGTTCTTCTTCTTGTGTTTAAACCTTTCCTTCGCCTTTGTGGAGCTCAGCTACGGAATCTGGAGTAACAGGTAGTGTGTGTGTGTGTGTGTGTGTGTGTGTGTGTGTGTGTGTGTGTGTGTGTGTGTGTGTGTGTGTGTGCCACGTATGTGTTAGCACAGCATCTGCTCACATGCTATTATGGGATGAACTCAACAAACCAAATTAAAACCACAGAATCCTGATGAACATGTGAATAAATTCAGTGATTGTTTACAAATAGTCATTAACAGAGTACAGTTACACTTTTACACTCAGAGGGAATTATGTCATAATAATACTATGGTGTATTAGGGCCACATTAAAATAAAAATAAATCTGAGCACTACAAGATTAAAATTGTAATATTTTAAGGAAAAAAAGTACTTTGTTAGAATGAAGTCATATCTTAATAAATTTGTATTTTAAATTGCAATTTTATGGAATAAAGTCTTACATTTATGAGATTAAAGTAATATTTAGATATTAGTCATCATATTTTGATAATAAAGTTGTAATATTTTAAGATTAAAGTCATAATATTTTGTAGATTAGTGTTATTTTCTGAGAATAAATCTAAATCCAAACAGGATGTTGTTTTGGAGAACATGGAACATTTAAGGCTGTGATACTGTGTGATTTATTTCTCAACCTGTGTGACTCAGACACAGTCTGAATGTTCTCAACTCATGATTCTTTTAAAATTATATAAAATAAATGACCTGTTATTTCAGCCACTGCTTGGAAACTTAATATTGACACAAACATTAAAACATTTTGCAAATATATCTCATTATCAGTCTTTACATCATACAAAACTACGATACGTTGAAGTCAACGATTCATCAGCATGTATGGCTTGAAAAAAAAAAAAGTGCTGATGTGACCAACTGAGAAAGTTAGTGTAGAGCCTTGATAAACACAGGATTTATTAAACACACACCAACCTCGGTTAACACGCTAAATGGAACAGGCTTCACCAGGCGGCTGGCACTAGGACCTGGAGGCGGAGTAAATGCGTCCCTGTGCTGCATGTACAGGCTGTAATATCACAAAGCGCTACTATATTTACCAGGGAGCAACTATTTATTCATGGTGATACATTTTCAGAGTTTTACTGGTGATTAGTTTCTATCTCCTTCTGCTCCACAGTCCAAACTGAAACCGTAGTCAGTGACGCACACAGACTACAGTCGCGTTCTGAACGCACCTCATACAAACTGCGCGGAAACAAACTAGTGTGGGCATTTAGGAATCAAAAAAAAGAATCGAAATGCAAACATTTTTGTAACAGTTCTGGAACCGGACGTTAGGAACCGGTTCTCGGTGCTCAACCCTAGTCATTGTGTATTTCTCTATCTTTCTGTTCTCTTTGTGCATTTTTTGTATAATTATTGTTTTTTGTTGCCATTGTGTAATTCTGTGTATTTTCAAATATTTCCACATCAGGAACTTAGTGAAGTGAGTGATTTTGGTCCGTTTTCACCTTGTTTCACATTAAACAGGTTTTTCAGTGTGTTTGGTTTTTTTCTGCACATATAGAAAAATAATGTGTGTATATATATATATATCTCGAACCTTATTAAAATCATAGAGGAACAGGATTATAATCTGTATTCTAATTTGGATGTTTTGAAGTCATAAGACAAGTGTCGTGCTGTTCAGTGTAGCTCCGCCCACTTCCCGCTTCACGTCCTGTTTTCCTTGAACACGGCGTCTCCAGAATGTCCAGCAGGTGTTTGATAATGTGTTCACGTCACAGCATGTTTACACATCTGTTTGGTTTCTATTGCATCACCTCTCCCTGTTTAGAGGCTTTACTGCTGTTAGTGTAAATGTATATAATGAAAATATGTTTAATGTGTAATTAATAAACAAAATATGTGCACCTTTTTATTAAAAAAACACATTAAAAATATTTTTTTAGAATTATTTTATACCTTGTGGGACAAAAACTATGGAGAGTGGACATTTTGGACAGGATATGACACATGTTGGTTGATTGCTGTTAGCTGTTGCTAGGCAATATACTGTAGTTTTGTTGGTCTACAGTTTCTGAACAATTTTGGAGTGTAAAGCCAATGGTTGCTATGACAACAGAAACATTTCTTCAGCGTCTCTGAGCCAAATAATGACACTAAGTCAGAGTTATCCAGACGTTGGCTCCATAATATCGGTATGGGATACACACTGAAAACGTTTATGTTCACACCACATCGGGTGGTATGTGAGGGATCTGTGGGCTAAGCTAATGGGCTAAGCTAATGGGTTTGTAAACGTACATGTTCAGAGTACTACTACGTTTCTGTTTACAGGGGATACTATGGGGGTGTCATGGCACTAACCACACCCCCACACAATAAAACAATAAAAGTACAAGAACAGTCTTCAAAGTGCTTTGTTCAGTCTAATAACAGTTTGTAGGAAGAAGTTGTTAACGTGACGAGATGTTCTGCATCTCAATGAACAATATCTTCTCCTGGAGGGAAGGATCTGGACCATGGCTTTACCAGGGTGACCAGTACCAGAAGAGTTATTGATGATTATCAGAGCTGGATTAAAGAGTCTGTAATCATAGAGAACCTCCAGAACAAACAGCTCACAGAGCTTTTTACAGAGAGAACCACCTTGTTCAGAGTTCTCCTTTCTTTAGCTGTGATGTTACCAAACCACACAGTCATAGAGCTAACAAACACACTTTCTATGGTGCAGCCATAAAAGTTAAGCAGAATCTTAGTTATTATTAAATTCTCTAAGTTTCCACAGAAAGAAGAGACGCTGACGAGTTTTATTTATAATGTGATTATAGTGTTTTTGTTCAGGTCATTAGACAACGTTAAACCCAGAAACTTGTTCTCAACAATTTGTACTTGAGAATTATTAATGACAACAGGCGTGTGAGAGTTACCATGACAACAATCAAAAACAAGTTCACATGTTTAGTTCAGGAGGAACAACATTTTTAATTTCTGCTCTTTAAGATGAATCATCATTCTCAGTGATGAGACCAATAATGATGACATCAGCATATTTGATGATCAAACTGGAGTCAGAAGAAGCTGCACAATTATGAGTGTATAAAGTAAAGAACTTAAAATGTCCCCTGAGGAGATCCTGAGGTGAAGATATTCAGCATGGAGATCTTTGCCCCTGAATGTTGATCTTCTCACTTGGTGGAGGGAACATGACGGAGCCTATCCTCATATTTCCTCTGCATCCCAGACACAAGCGTCTCAGCAGAGCGAGTCTTTTCCTCTGCAGGAGACGTTGTAACTGCACAAAGAAGTTCTGAAACCTGGGCATGTTGTTCAAAAACATAACTTTCTGCATTTATTTGTTGTTCTAGACATAAAACTCATTTAAGTTGCGCTAAAGTCAAAGTTGGTTTAAAAGCCACAGGCAGATTGTATGTTATTTTTTATTTAAGTTGTTGGCACATGACATGTTAAAGCCAATGTTTTAAGTGTAAAATATGCCAATAAAATATATTTCATACATAATGTTCTCATGAAGGTTTACACATTTACAGATTAGTTAAATAATCACCTTATACTTAAGTATCAGGATTTATTGTATCATGACCTATATTTAATCCTCTAGCATACAACCTTTATCACTGAGGGAGGGGTTCTCCCTCTGAGCATCTGTTGAGTGTGTGATGTTTAGTGTGTATCTTTGTGTGTGTGTGTGGTTCCAGCCTAGGCCTGATCTCAGACTCCTTCCACATGTTCTTTGACTGCACGGCGCTGCTGGCCGGCCTCGCTGCCTCCGTCATCTCTCGCTGGAGATCCAACGATAGCTTCTCCTACGGGTGAGTGGCTCCGCCCCCTAAGCTCGCGTTCACCATCAGCGTGTGTTTGACGTGTGCGTTCTCCTCTCAGGTACGTGAGGGCTGAGGTTCTGGCTGGATTCGTCAACGGGCTTTTCCTCATCTTCACTGCATTCTTCATCTTCTCTGAAGGAGTGGAGGTAAGAGACGGAGGAGGCGTTAGAGGACAGGTTTGATCTCCTTTAACGTCCTTTGTGTGTGTGTGTCCCCAAACCCCAGAGAGCTCTGGAGCCTCCAGACGTCCATCATGAGCGTCTCCTCCCTGTTTCTGTGGCTGGTCTGCTGGTCAACCTGGTCGGGATCTTTGTGTTTCAGCACGGAGGACACGGACATTCACATGGAGACGAAGGTCAGACGTGTGTGATTTATTTATTTAATTTTATTACATTTTTTATTTCACAGAGTAGGGGGACATGTGAAACGTCTAACTCTGAAACACTACATCCTGCATTTTGAGGGCCAACATTTTGTGAAGTAAAGCTAGTTTCATGAATTTGATATTTTTTGAATAGTTTTATTTAGTTGATTGTTTTTGTTTAGATTAAGAAGAACATTGTTTATATTGAACACTGATTATGGGTTAAATCCCAAACATACTGGGGCAGAACGAACACATACTATCCTCAGAGCTTTCATACTACAGCAGCATAGTTTACAGTAAAATCCTACATTTCCCACAATCCTTATTGCTTCTCTGTAGTCTGTGTACTTCCTGTTAAGGAAAACTTTTTGTTTTCAAATTGTTATTGTTATCAAGGTCCCCGTGGTCATGAAATTCCTGAAAAAGTTATGGAATTTGAAAAGCCAATTTTCCAGTCTTGAAAAGTTATGGAAGTTTAAAATAAAATAGGAAATTTTTCCAATGTTTAAAATCCAACCCTCGCTATTATTATGGGACGTTAAACATGTCCCTTAACTCTAACACCTTGTGGTGTACATCACTTTGAAAAGTGTGTAGTTAAAATTGAAATCTCATAATTAAACATGATTGCACTTAATTAGTTGTTGAATGTTACATTCATTAGCTGCTGTATCGTTATTTACAAAACATTGCAAAATGAGTGTTAAAGCTCCATTGTATGATGCTATATGATAGATAAGTGATGGACGCACCTTGTATTCCCTGTACCACATGTTGCTACTAACCGTGGGACACTGTCAGACCTCTGGTACACTGTCGTACTGGAAAAGCACACGCATTTACGGTAGAAATGATGTTAATGGTTCAGAAAAAATCACCACCTTCCCGAGAATTCAGTCAAATGACTAAAAAAAGGTCTCAGAGAGGCTCTAGACATCCGCTCATAGAATATCCATGTGAAATTACAGCCTGATTCAACGAGCATTAAGGGAGGAGGAGTCATTTGAAAAATGGGGCCCCTGGCGTCCCGTGGCACATATTTGACTCACAAATAAATGAGAAAATGGCGTTTGTTTTTATTTTGTTTTGGGGCTCTGAGCGTCGATGCGTACACATCCATTGATTATAGCTACTAAATTTCAGCCTGATGTGTTCATGAATGACAGAGGAGTAGTGATTTTAACTAGTGTACACAACAACAGAGTGAGGGTGTTGTAAGTCTGGTAGCACTTTTTAGGCTGGGAATTCTGTGTTAAGGAAGTTCTTTTAAACACACCTCAAGCCACATTTAAAAGATTGTAGCAACATAGAGCAAATAATTGCACGATTTATCATCCTATTGGTCAGTAATCGATAACTAGTCAACTATTAAAATAGTTGCTATTTTAAAGGTTTGGGTACTTCTGTAGCTCGTCTTCATCTCTCCTGCTCTGTTTAACCAGGTGGTCAAATGCAGGTCTTTGTTACATTTAATGCAGGCCAATGTGAGATGAGCCCAAAACTCATGTCTCAATATTTTTTCTCAAAATGGCAATATATATTAACTCAGTAAAATCTGACCAGAAAGACAATTCTGGGTGAAATTTGCTGATGAAAAATGCCACACAAGCACATTTATTAACAAACAGCAGTACAAAATGTCACTTCAGTCTTTTTTTCCACTGAGGGACAGCACGTGTGAGTGAGTTCTGTAGTGTGGAAGGTCTGGGTTAGGACACTTAAAATTCATCAGACTGTTTTTCATGATGTTCTGAGAAGTAGCAAAAGCACTGACTCCTAAAATGAGTATTTTAATACAAAATAAGCTATAAAAAGATATATATCTCAGAAATATGTAAAGAAGTACACTGACTGCACTTTGTGAATATTATTAAATACTCCCATACTGGACAATTTGACCTATGTGCAATATGTAAATTAAAGTTATTTATCTGTTGAGTATACTTATGTCCTTTCCTTGTTTGCACCTTTACTTATAATGTCTTGGCTGATTTGTTGTTTATATTTGTTAATTTAATCTGACTCTGGGACATGCACAACAATTCTGTTGTACCTGTTCTTGTTCTATTTTGACATGTGCATATGGCATAAATGTATTATATTGTATGACGTGATTTCTACTGTATGATTGTATGAATTAAAACAAGTTAGAAAAATATAGATATATCGATATAGGAGATATTGTCATTTTTCCTACGCTCAACAGCGCTGGAGAGAACCCTGGTAGTCCTGCATGACCTCTGAGTTGTTCTGATGTCTCCAGGTCACGGTCACAGTCACTCTCTGTTCAACGGCAGCTTGAATCATGGACACAGCCATGCAGGACACGACGTGCACGCCAAACACGCACACGATCATGGAAAACACGATCATGGACATGGTCATGGACATGGTCATGGACATGGAGGAGGAGAATGTCATGGTGAGTATAAACAGTGATGTCATTACCATCAAAGTTTGTCTCCTCATGTTGATCCAGCTGTTATCACAAGGGGCGGGGCCACAAACAGAATTGTATCTGATCCCGGATAAGCCCCCAATTTATGATACGACCCCCTCTAGGATGTGAGGTCAAGGTTTGAAGGGCCGCAACATAAACAGGATGCCGCACAGAAATTAAAGGTTTATCAAACGTATTTATTAACAAAATCCTCAAAGTATCAACAGAATAAAATAAAAGGGACTGGAGATCCTGGTTAAACTGAACCAAAGTATGGAGGACACTGGGCCAACCCTATACAGGGCCGTCGTCCCAGTGTCCACCCTCTAAACTATTAAAACTACCTAAAGATGAAAACAGGACTACCAGAGATCTCCAGTCCAAACTAAAACAACAAACATCTCCAGTGGGAGCTGAAGACCTCTCCCCACATGTCTGCTGCTGGTCAGTTGTTGTACCTCCTTCCTTCTGGTCCTCTCAGCCCTTTATAAGCTCCTCCTCCCTCTCCTACCTGATTACTGATGTGAGTCAGGTGTGTTTGGAGAGAGGAGGAGGGGCTGAGAGGCCATGAGGAACCAGCCGTAACACATGATCAACATTCATTGACCAATCAGGGAACTAACACTGGAAACAACAGACTGTGTTTTTGGAGTCACACTCGTGGGCGGGGCCTCAGAACCAGGAATAATTAAGGGCGTAACATGTTAATGATGATTCAGCCTTTTATCACCACCTGATCATTGGTGCACTGTAATTGGTCAGATACCTATTTTTATAAATTACACGTTTGGTCCTGTCCTACCACACTATTAACTATTATTATTATTATTATTAAGTGGTATCACTAATAACGTGAGCTTTCAAAAAAGTGTGTGTGTGACCTGTAGAAAGAATGACCGTGTTCACTGATCTCAGATCAGAAGAAAATAAATCATGTTTGTGTTGTTGTTACTTTTAGATGAACTGCAGCACACACCAGGAAAAGGAGCCAGTAAACAGATCCTACAGGGTGAACACACACACACACACACACACACACACACACACACACACACACACACACACACACAGGTGTGATAGTGTGACCTCTGACCTCTGCAGGTGTCCTGCTCCACATCATAGCTGATACCCTGGGTAGTATAGGTGTGATCATCTCAGCTCTGCTGATGCAGAAATATGATCTGATGATAGCTGATCCAATCTGCTCTATGCTCATCGCTCTCCTCATCGGAGTCAGGTAGGAAGAACACCATCACTAACACATTCCTGTTTTTTTTTTAACTATTTCAATTTTAAAAAGGATTTTTTTAACAAATTATCTTTGAAAATAAAAGTAAAATAACATTCCATTCGTACTGAGAGGTAAAATAAAACGTAAAACTTTCTAAAAGTTAAAGGTTGAATACAGACCAATGAATACAAAATCACTCATTTTATTACAAGCTTTATATAAACACTGAAGACAAGTGTGACCCCAGTTTGGCCCTGAACCAGCTGTTGGAAACCCCTGGCTTCTTTAGGTGTGAGTAGAGGAATGTTCTCTAACCACAGCTCAATAAATAAAAATAACATTCAACTGTAGCCACATAGAAAAATAGTAATAATTTTACCATCAAAAGCCTTGTCTGTGTTATTTGTTTAGAAGTAAACCAATGTTCAGATGTTATAGTTTTCAATAAAGTAAAAAAAAATTGCTTCAAAGTCACTAAGATTTTTTTTTTAGAAAAACTGTTTTTCTCAGGTTTTTGTTTTGAAACTGGTGATTTATGTAAAACTTGCTCTATTTAACTGCTGATTACAGAAGAACTAAACAATAATGTATTTTTTTTCTGATGAAAATAGATACTTTAATATTTTAGAATCTGTTTCAGATTGTCATAGTATAAAATATTCTGTGGGTCTTTAAAAATCAGTCAAAATGCTCTAAAACAGCTGGTACTGAATGAGTTAACTGCTCACAATCAGCTTTAAATCACTATGAAATAATATACATTATTATTTTTATTATTATTAGGAATGATCTATAATTAGCTTAACTGTAAGTGTCTCCTTCCTTATCACTTTGACTAAATAACTGGACCTGACTACATAGCTCTGCCCATTTACGCTGCTTGACTGTTAGCTACATGCTAAACTAAGTCAAACATGTGGGACCATAGACATGTGTACGTAGACTCATCATTGAGCGTTGCATCATATTGGAGATGGTAAAAGTGAATTCAGAAGCTTTTCTGTTCGAACTAGATCTCATGGATGACCTTTCACAGGTATGACTGAAAAATGACTTTTGCTTGTATTTGGCCATTATATAATTATCTAACGAGCAGATTTTATGGCTTTGTGGTAGTGGGGCACCGATTGCAATTTTCGATTTATTTATTTTTTATTTGTTTTAAAAGCCTGACACTGATTTTGGCTGATCTCGATTTTTTTTTCAAAACTGACATTAAACACCTTGATTATCCCAATCTTATTTTATTGTAAAACATTGAACAATATCTGTGAAACATTACAAACGTGTTATTTTAACTGCACATGAGGTGGTTATCTCATGTATAAATTGAAAGTTTAGAACATTGATGTCCAAAATACTAAACTATATCAGTTACTTTAGTCTTTGATTTTTCACATTTTAAAAACTAAATAAACATGATTAACAGGTTCCACTGCAGAGCTGTTTGGAGTTCTGACTAAAATAAAGTGCACAGTCAGCAGTATTTAGTTTTACAAGAAAATCTATCTATAATGCAAGAAAGGTCTGCGTGCGTGTGTGAGTGGAGTGAATATCTGTCCGACGCGGTATGAGTTTGACCTGAAACTTTGTCAACGGCTTCTAAAGTGTGTAAAGTGTGTGTGCATCTGTTATTTTGGAGTAATTTGGTCATTTCCAAATGTTTATTTTGATTTTATTTTTGCTTAACGGCACATCTATTTCACTGCACAGCGACGAGCTAGAGTCACATGTGCAGCCAGAGCCAATCACTGCAGACACAGACTGTAAACACACGAGTGAGAGATAGTAGTGATGGGAATTCCAGCTCTTTCTAGAGTCGGGTCTTTTGACTCGGCTTATTTAAAAGAATTTATTACCGCTAATAATGTAAAATTATGCACAATATGAATTACTAATATAAAAAAACATCCACGGCTTACACGACGTGGAGGAGGATTAGCGCTCGTGTACAGAGACGCTTTCAGCTGCAGACTGTTGGACATAAACACGTTCAACTCCTTCGAGCTCCAGATGTGTAAGGTTGGAAATGAACACTCTTTTTACTGTGTTTTAATCTACCGACCTCCTGGTCCTGCTCGTTTATTCCTAGATGAATTCTCTGAGTTTATGTCATATTGTTATGCTGGAGAGTGTATTAATCCTTGGTGATTTTAATCTACATGTTGATAATTCCTCCTGTCCTATGGCAGCTGAGCTGATGTCTCTAATGGACTCTTTTCACTTTGTACAACATGTGTCAGGTCCAACACACACTAAAGGTCATACTTTAGATTTGGTCTTTTCTTTTGGTTTAATGATTGACCATCTAGGTATTGAAGACTTACAAATAAGCGATCATTGCTGTATCATATTTAATCTGTCAATCACACTGGTACAGACTATTTCTAATGTGAAAAAGCAGAGACTCATTCTTAATGAAGCAGCTATCAGTGGATTTTCTGCCTCTTTTGATCGAACTACATTTACTAGTTGTGATGTTGACACTTTTATGACAAACTTTAATAGCCATTGTTTGTCTGTTTTGGACACAGTAGCACCAGCTAAAAATACTCCAGGCTCTAATAAGAAACCTTGTCAGTGGATGAATGAAGCTATTTTTAGCTTTATGAGAAGCTGCTGGAAAGTGGAACGGTTGTTGAAAACCACTAAACTAGAGGTGCACAGACTCTATTTAAAAGAAAAGATAATGGAGCTAAATGAATTAATAAAGCATGCCCGCTCTGCTTATTTTACTAATCTTGTTTTGCAAAATAAGAGAAGCCCCAAGGTTTTGTTCAATACTATTGAAAATCTTGTTGCACCCTCACCGTCCCATGTGTCTGTACACACACAGGAGGACTGTAACAATCTTTTAAATTTCTTTGTAAATAAAGTACAAGATATCAGGGCTAGCATCACTCCTCCTTTGGTTAGCTTTTACACTACAGTAGCCCCTGTGAGCTCATGGTCCTCCTTCACTCCTGTCAGCCTACAGGATGTTCAGATTTTAGTAGAAAGATCAAACCCTCATCGAGCTCTGTAGACATTGTTCCTACTTTTCTGCTTTTAAACGTTTTTGATGTTGTTGGTCCTTTGGTGGTAAAATTAATTAATCTTTCACTTTTATCTGGCTCTGTCTCCAGCTTTTTTAAACATGTGATAATAAACCTCATTCTTAAAAAACTCAATCTTGATCCGGGGGAGCCTATAAACTACTGACCCATATCTAAGCTTCCCTTCATGTCTAAAATCATGGAGAAAATGGTTGCTAAGCAGCTAACCTCATACATGGAACAACATGATATTTATGATAAATATTAATCTGGTTTTAGATCAATCCACTGAAACTGATCTTCTGAAAGTTTCTAGTGACGTGATGATGTCACTGACTCTGGTCGTTACACAGTTTTAGTTTGACTTGATCTGATGCTGCCTTTGATACAGTAGATCATAGTATACTGGTTGATCCACTTACATCTGAGATGTGTTTTCTGGTACTGTTCTCCAATGGTTTACCTCTTATATTAATAGAAGAACCTTTAATGTTACTATTAATGATGTAATGGCTAATATGTCCAACCTGTCATGTGGAGTAGCCCAGGGCTCTGTTCTGGTTCCTGTTTAGTTTTTATTGTATCTGATGCCTCTTGGTTGGTTGATCCATGGTTTTAAAAATGTGTCTTATCATTTTTATGCTGATGATATCCAGTTGTTCTGCTCCTTTAATGACTCAGCGTTTCACTTTTTATCAGAGATCTTAGATTGTATATCCTGTATCAAAAACTGGTTGTCATCAAATGATCTCCAGATAAATTCTAATAAAACATAAACTCTGATCATGTGATTAAAAAGTCTCTTGGTGATCTGGGCTCATCTGTTAAAACCAGCCTCAGAAACCTTGGGGTTGTTATTGATCAGTCCATGTCTTTGGAGGGACATTGTTGTCAATTGACTAAAAACTGTTTTTACCACCTGAGAAATATCTCTAAAGTGAGGCATCTTTTATCAAAATCAGATCTAGAACTGGTCATACACACATTTATATCATCTCGTATTGACTACTGTAATTCTGTTTTTACATGTTTTAATAAGTCGACCCTAAACAGACTCCAGATCGTTCAGACGCTGCTGTCAGACTTTTAACTGGTGCTTCTAGAACATCCCACATCACCTCCATTCTAGCTACTCTGCACTGGCTTCCAGTGAAGTTTCACATAGAATATAAAATATTAGTTCTCACGTTCTGAGCATTACATGGTCAGGCCCCTAAATATATCTCAGACTTGTTGTACCCCTACTCATCAGGGCGATGCCTTCGGTCTTCAGGTCAGGGTCTCCTAAAGACCCCAAAAACTACATTTAAAAACCAGAGGAGACCTGGTGTTCCAGGCTGTAGCTCCCAGACTCTGGAATAACCTGCACCAGTCTCTCTGGGAGCTCAACTGTGTGGTTACTTTTAAAAAACTGCTGAAGACTACACTTTACAGTAAAGCTTTTAGTTACTGGATTTTAATTTTTATTTATCCTTTAATGTTGCTGTTCTTATGATATTTATGCACTCTTGTTTTATTATTCTATTGTGTTGCACTTGTACTTTTACCACAACTCTGTACAGCACTTTGTGATTTTATCTGTAAAAAGAGCTTTATAAATAAACTACTTACTTACTTACTATATAAAATGTTTATTATATAAATATACCTTTATATATACATTCTACAGTGACTATTACTACTGAACACATTTAATGTGACATAACATACAGAATCACACAACAAAATATAAATTAATATGTATAGAAAACATTTTTTAATTGTCATCCAGATAACAGTTTTTTCCTTCAGTGAAGATTGGCATAAAAAAATGAAGTGGCTCAGTTTTGAGATGTTGATCCTGGAGGATAAAGTGATTTTGCTGTCGGCGCACGAAAACGCAAGAATTTCCCTTATAGAGGGATCGTGAGCGCACAATCACCTGCTTCGTGTTTTATGTGCATGGTTGTTTACACGCGTGTGGCTATTTAAAACTAATGTGAAAACATAGCCCCTCCCCTTTCTGATCAGCGCTGACAGAGACGACACACATATTGACCAATCAAATGCAGCTTGAAGAGAAGAAAAAAAGGCAGACAGAAACAAAGCGGCTGTCAATCAAGAGCCGGTTCGTTCATGAAAGAGTTAAAACTTTTAGGTGCTTTTTTTTTAAACAAATATAATGATGAAGTTTTGTGTTTAATTACTGCTGAATGAGACAACGTAGTTTCAACAATACAAAGTGGATGCTACTTTCAAAATGATGCTAGTTTTTGAAAATTACCTACCCTGCCTTGAAGTGTTACTTACATTGGTAGCTCTAAAAACTCTTAAAAACATTAGAAAAATAAGGTGGTTTAGCACTTACCTATGTCTTAATTACAGTATAATGAGTAAATATTAAATATAATCATCAAATCTAAAGTTACGTGCATTGTTTTAACACCTATTTGTTTCCCAAATATATTAATGTGTGTGTGAAAGGGTTTTAAAAAAGTAAGAACTAATATCTTTGTAGAAAGACACTTTATGGACTCTCGTCCATTCACACAGGGCAGCTTTTCCTCTACCAATATGGCGGCTACACTGATGTGTCACAGCAACAAACCCACCTGCTCATTGAGTCTATGTATTCATGTCTATGTGTGGGTCTGGTGGCTACGTGCTAAGCTAACAAACATGCAGTGGTTTGGAGTTCCTTTCTCTCAGAGGAAGAAGAACAGTTATTGTATGTAACACATGGAACACAAAGATTCTTCTCCCTTTATGAAGATGTTAGTTTCAGAGTCCTGTGCTGACCTCTGACCCTCAGCGTGGTGCCCCTATTGAAGGAGTCCATCGGTATTCTGATGCAGAGGACGCCGCCGTCGCTTGATCATACTCTGCCTGAGTGCTACCAGAGAGTGAGTACACACACAAACACTCAATCAGTATTCATTAGCCCCGCCCACTACAGCGTCCTTATGTTTTCTGTGGCGATGCATTCAGGTGCAGCAGCTTCAAGGAGTTTATAACCTTCAGGAGCCGCACTTTTGGACGCTTTGCACGGACGTTTACATCGGAACGCTGAAGCTACTTGTCGCGCCGGACTGCGATACGCGTTGGATCCTCAGTCAGACGCACCACATATTCACACAGGTATCAGTCCTCGAACGCACCACATATTCACACTGGTATCAGTCCTCGAACGCACCACATATTCACACTGGTATCAGTCCTCGAACGCACCACATATTCACACTGGTATCAGTCCTCGAACGCACCACATGTTCACACAGGTATCAGTCCTCGAACGCACCACATATTCACACAGACAGACATTAGACTAATGTAACTATTGAGATTATTACACATAAATATACTGAATGATTAAATCATCAGCTTGATCTGGTTTAATTATAGGAAATCAGAGAATTATTTATTAACCATAACTTCATGTAACTCATTATCAGATAAATGAGTTATGAGTTATTTGTGCTTTTTTTATTTTTTAGAAAATTTCATTTTAAGTGAGAAAATAAATTAATAACATACAATAACACTAATAGAGTGACCCACATACACTAATATATTTTATAAAATATCAGCAGTTATTGTAGCCTTTTATGTCTATTGTTGATGTATTCACATTTATTTGTGTTTGTAAAGAACCTGTTTATACTTTAAGTTGGGAATTGTTTCATTTATTTATAGTTTTTTTTATTTATCGTGATAAATACCAGAAATTATCGGGATACATTTTTTTAGTCCTTATCGCCCATTCCTATTGAACACACCACATAATCACACAGGTAGGGTCCTTGAATGCATCACTCATCACTAATGCTTTTATTATTGTCATTTTTTTTATATTTAGTCATTTCGTCCAAACAGAAAAGCTTTCATAGTCTGTGTACATGGCTAATATACATAAGTATTAACATGATTTCCATTTGTTGGATCTGATGATTTTTTGCACTAACTTCAGTGTTTTCTCTGCAGGTCGGCGTCCGACAGCTCTACATCCAGATTGATACCGCTGCTATGTAGAAGCTCCTCCCACTTCACAACGGACCACTCAGTCAGCCGCTGGGTCACAAGTGGACAGACTGGGACCTGAGGGGGCGGGGCTTAAGAACTGAAACTCTGCCCATGTGATAATTTTTTTACACATTACCTGTCAGCAAGCCCTGCCTTCTTCTGCACTTTGTAAACTGGTGCATTCTGGGTAAGTGCCTTTTCCCACAGACAATCTAAGCCCCGCCCATTGTTGGTGACCTCATCGCTGGTGTCTGTTGATTAGCCCAGTGTGTGATGTCACATTTTTTTTTAGCTGTGCCAAACTATGTGACCAAACGGTAATTCCCAGTGTTTTCTTTTTTAAATACTTATTTAATATCGAAGTCACTTCTGCTTTCATTTGTTTTATTATGTTTAATTTAATGTTTTTTTTATTGATCATTTTCTTTAAAGGGTCACATGATGGAAAATACGTGAATTTCAATGTCTGGAAACTTCTTTAAAGCCTGTAATGATTTGAACCAAAGAGAAATAGTCACTGCGGGGCGTGTTAAAGTTGAGGTCTGCAGTCCAAAGCTGGCCGTTTGTGTGAATTAATGTGGCCTGTTTACGGTAGATATTCAGTTACACCCTGAACAGACGCACACTGAGCCACTGTCACACCGAGAAACTTTTTAATTAAATAAAAAAAGCCTGAAAAGTGATGAATGTTCTTACAGGAGCGTCTTTGTCCTCACAACTGCAGAGAAACGTGTGTGTGTGTTGGTACAGGTCCTCACAGAGGCAGGTAACCCGTGTGTGTTATGAGACGTATGTGGAGCTGTCAATCATCTCTAGGTTCTCCAGAGCTCCTGGTTCTGCGTTGGTCTTCAACATGTCCACCTCCAAAGGGTGGAGCCTTCCCGTCACCACCAGCGAATGGAGCGGAGGGCCCAGGTCACATGACTCCAGCTGACACAGCTTGGCCGTTCTGATCACCTGCTCCTCAGAGCCAAGCCTAGCCACGCCCACACACACCGTGTCCTCCGTCAGACCTGCAACACACATGTAACGACGTCACTTCCTGTCAATACTTTTCAAAATGAGCAGGTTTGCCCACCTAGCTCCTCCCCTTCTTCCCTCCTTCTCTGAATGATCTGGAGCAGCTGATTGGCCGCCTGTGGGACGGTCATGAAGCGCGGTGGCTCGTAGATCTTCTTCCCTCTGGAAACCAACGTTGATTCACACAATGACATTTGAAGCTGCTGGAGCAGTGCATTGTGGGACATGGAGTCACGTAGATGGATACGTCTGTCTACAGGACTCCACATCCCACAATGCACTGCATGAAACCTTTCCAACAATCAAATATATGAACGTTTGTATTAAAGGGTCTTTATGAAGAACAATGGTTTAAATCAGTGGTTCTCAAACTTTTAGTGCCTAAGGTACACCAAAGGACAAAAACAAATCTGTAGCCACGCCTTCAAAACACGTTATCACTCATATCGTGTACAATATCTGTTAATGTGCATAATTATTTACTACTACTATATTACGCATGAAATATTTATTAACGAAATATTTCCAAAAAAGTGTAGGTATAGTTTGCCTGTTATGAAATGAGTGAATACAAAGCAGTACATTAAAAAAAATATTTGTGTAGTTGTATTGTGATAATTAGGGCCCTATAAAATCCCAAATTGTTTTTTAAACTAAAAAAAGTAATTACTTTTTTAGAAATATTTTTTTCATTAAATATTAGTTTTTAACTCCTGTGAGGAAACAAAAAACAATAATTAAACAAATGTGTGTCAAAAATAAAGATACAATTAAAATGTAGATATAAGTTGTAGTGACATGGATTATTCTGACCCATCATTTTTAATTCATGTCAAATATGTATGAGAACAGCATTAATATCACCATATTTACCCTCAGGGATCAATGATTTACTAAATCTGATCAGGTTTTGATCAACTTCATTTAAATTAACCTAATTTAAATAATCCTGATGACATCATTACAGACCATAATAATTAAATTAAAATAAATGGACACAAAGATAGTTATTTCACCACTAGGGGGCAGAATATTTACAGTATCAGAAGTTATCAATAATCTACAACAGAACAACTTTATCCAGATCTTCTGTAGCTCTGAGATGTTTAAACGCTCTGAGCAGGTGAAGATGATTAATGCTGAGTCATGTTTTCACGGAGAGATGCAGCGCTTGACGAGAAACGGGCGGAGTTTCACAGACACAGTAAAGTTAAACAGGCACTAGTGGCTCTGTGTTTAGGAGTTAGTGATTAGTTTTTTGGCAGTTTAGACGGTGTTTAATGTGACCACCAGGATGGGGGGGGGGAGGTTGTGCACCTAATGAATGGTCCCCACAAACATTTCCCCATAAAAAAAGTTCCTTTCCTCATGGTGACAGTGTTTCATGCTGATTCTGTCCACTTCCACATTCAACAGTGGATTTTGTTTTCATTGGTCGATTCCGTTAACGTGGATTTTATAATGCTCTAAATATTCATGTATGGTACGGCACAACCGTTTGTGAACCACTGGTTTAAATAACACTCACCTCATCATGTTCTCTATGTTCTGCTCTTTCATTTTAATATCTGGAAAACACAGAACATCATGATTTAACACAGGAGCTGTTTTTGTTAGTGCCTAACCATGTGCACGTTCCCACTGTCAGAGGCTCAGCTGCTCTCTGATGATGAAGACAAATGTCCGTCTGACTCTTTTATTGTCACTCATAAATATTAACCTGATCTCCGGTGACTCCCTGGGGTCCGGCTCTGACTGATGGAGACCAAACAAGCAGCTGGTGAGTCCCTGAATGCATCGCAGGGTGTTTGTACAGAGGCAGTTCAGACCAAGGGCAACGATCATGGAGCAGATTCATCATCATCAGATTCTTTCCTAAAGTAAATGAGTTCATTTATCTGTGTGTGTGTGTTACCTAGCATACACGTGTGTGTGTTACCTAGCATACACCGTGTGTGTGTGCTACCTAGCGTACACCGTGTGTGTGTGTGTTACCTAGTAGACACAGTGTGTGTAATCCTCCTCGTCTATTCTTGCTGATCTTATCGTAGAAACTTTCAGGTTTCCACGTTTCCGTCCAAAACACCATCGACACCGTTTCTCCAAAGTTGTACAGCTGACACACACACACAAAGTACACACTATAATTTATTGTGTATTTTTAATATTGTTTTCATTCATAAATTGTAAATGTCACGTACGACAGATTTAGATTAAATGTAAATCAGAGCCAGCCTCTGATTGGCTGCTGTGACAGCTTTATTATTATTGATGAGTCATGTTAATGTGATGCGTTCAGGTTCATTAGGTTAAACACAGCTGCTACAGAAGTACGTTTATTCCCTCAGCGAGGCCTCACAGGTTTGTTTCTTTACCCTGAGCATTGCCTACAGGCTCACACTCATAATACAGAGGAATGGCTTTCTTTGCCCTCAGGATTGACTGTAAGGCAGAGCTGGATAATCTGTCAGGAGTCTGACCTGCAGCCCGCAGCAGCCCACGGCGTTGATGATGGAGGCGTTATGGATCACTGTGTATGGTATCCCAGCATGCACTGCTCTGAGGACCAGGTCACTGTGTGTGGTGGCTCTGTAAACAACGCACAATAAATAACCCTCTGTAAACAAACAAACAAAGTGGACTCACCCAAAGGGATCCCCCACCACCAGGAAGGCCACGTCAGACACATCAGCGTTCTCCAGGATCTCATCACATCTTTGTTCCACCAGCTCTCTGTCGGCCAGGATCAGAGACTTCCCATAGAACTCCTCCTGAAGACCAGAACCAGGAACTGAGTTAGTGGTCAGAGTTCTACACTGGTTTCAAACTGGTTCTACTATAGACTGGGGTTAAGAACCAGTTCTGGATTATTAAAGGATTTATTCTGGAGTTATTTTAAACCAGTTATGAACCACAACTGTTGGCTCCGCCCATTCCTACAAAAACAATCACCTGTGGACTCTACAATCTGAGACAGCGCTACAGTGAGTAGCTAGTTAGCTTAGCATAGATCAGTGGTTCCCAACCTTTTTTGGATCGTGACCCCACGTTGATATAAAAACATTCTCTTTCACCAGTGACGGGATGAAAAACTCAACACTGATTGGATGTCGACAAAGTCACATTTTGAGTGACTTCCTGTGACTCAGGACGTGCGAGTTGGCAGTTTTAGTAACAATATGTGCCATATCAGATATTTTTTATGCTGCATTTTGTTATCGTTAACTACATTTTAATTTGACATGACAGTATAGAATACAGTTGTTTAATATTTTGTTTTAATTTGCAAAATAATTTATTTTAAATTAAAAAAGGCGACCTCGTTTAAACTCCAGGCGACCCCACATGGGGTCCCGACCCCCAGGTTGAAAGACAGGAGCGTAGATTGGGCGTGGCTTCATTGCTCCAGGAGCCCCGCCTATAATCAGGGTGTTTTTTTTAATTACTCTTTAATATCGCAATAATAAAACAAATATTCTACCCTAAACTACCTAAAAACATGTTCATATATGAGAGAAAAGAACCGGTTCCTCACCAGCGCCTCCTTCCCCACCGTCAGCACCGACGTGTATTCCTCCAGGTAAACCCGGGAGCAGCGCTGCACCGCCCGCAGACCTTTCACCGTGATGTCCGCTGCGTCCCCCAGACCCAGACCGACCAGGTACAGCATGGCTCCACGTGCAGCTCGCACTGCTTTACGGTTTGTCGGAAAATGTTTAGTTACGACAGTAAAAGCCGCGGTACGGCAGCGCCCCTCCCACACCAGACAAATCTGTGAATTTAACACTTATATCAACTTATTAAATAAACGAATCCAAATGTGGATCTATGTTTGTTATTAAACCTGATTATTTAACAGAAACAAATAAATCATAAGCGTTTATTTCACCTACATAAATATTTAGACTTAGTTTGTTGACAAAACTATGAATTAAACGAAAAACTTCCACGTTGCTTAAATATGTAGCAACTAAAACAAATAGAATGTGTATTTTTGTAGGGACGGATTATATTTTTATTCTGCTTTCAATATGTCATCACAACGAATTATGTCCTAATGTTTATTAGAAATATAAGTTCATTTAATGAGAATATTGAAGACCTTTTCTGCTGTGCAAAACATGATCAGAACACCATCAATATGTATTAAATATGTAGTAAACTGTAAAAATGCACCAAAATGAAAATTGTTGATCTGAAACTGAAAGATATTATTATTGTAATTATTATTTACATTGTATTTCTGTCTCTGACTGTGTAACAACTAACTCCACTAAAACACAAGCATCGCACAAGCTCATTTTTCTTTCATTTGAGACAATATTTCATGTAAAACAACATGTTCTATATCATTGTTGAAAATATGTATACATGAAAAATAAATCTAAATGTTAATTGAAATGTTAATGACGTGTGATTGACAGATGCTGACCTGCCCACTTTGCATAATTTCTAAACATTTAGCTTTTAACTTAACATTTTGTTTTCTGTCTTTTTTGTTTTTTTCCTTAACTTGTCTGAACATGCTGTCAAAGGTCAACACTACAGTACGTGTAGTCTTTGTAACAGCAATGCATGTTTTGTTTTTGCAATTAAATAAATGAATTTACAGAACTGCCAAGTTTCATAAAATAACAATAGTGAGACTTTAGTGACCTGATTTCTACCTTCAGAATGATGTCATCACCTCCATACCAGCAGCTCTCCCTGCACTGTGGCCTCCTAATGCTAGTTTTAATCAACCACAAATTACAAATGAAAACTAACAAGAATTTTGACAAAATACATTTATTAGTCAATATTTCATATCAACAACTGTCCATCATTTATCTGGGGACATGTCTCATGTTGTAGGTGTTTATCACAGATGTTGATGATGACAGAGGCTCCCACTTAAAACACTGTGGCCCAAGGCAGTGCTACCTTTACCTCAGCTCTCCTTGTCTGCAACAGAAAGGACGTCATTAAAAAGATCATCATGTAAAAAACATTCAAATATCAAGTCATTTTTCATTGAATCAATGTCTATAGAAATACACTATTACATACAATAATAATCATAAGAACAGTTCAAATGAACAATAGATTAAACATTTGTTTCATTTACTATGTATTTATGATGATATAACCTACAAGTGTAATTCAGCTACTAACAGTGTTTATAACACTGCTAGTAGCTGATTAAGAGTTTTAATTCATTTAGTTAATGTCTATCACAGACATACTGTACATACATAGGAGTGGGAGATATGGGAAAAAAAATCATATCACAATTTTTTCTTTGTAAAATCACAATCACAATATGATTTTTTTCATTCAAGTAATTTAGACTATTTTAAAGTTATTTATCAATAAAACAAACCAATTCACCAACTTAAAATCATGGCCCTAAATGGAAAAAAGTAATAAAAGATCATTTAAGACAAGGTCATTTTCAAATATTTTTTGTAATTGTATTTAAGTAATTTATCAAACTGGTTCTAAGTATAATTAACATCAAACTAAAGGTCTGACATGTTCTTATAGTCACAGTCTTTTTACTTTGTTTAACTAAAGTGGTGTAGGGTTAGCATTAGCATCACATGCTACATAACAAGGTATCATATCAGTCTAGTGATTTCTATTAGTTATTGAGGTAACACACTCATAATAATAAAATCCTACTTTAAACAGTGTTTGAACGCCTCATTTCACACAGTTTAGACAATCATATCCTTTACCAGATAAAACGTTACTGCTTTGGTTACATTAGGCCTGGGTGATATGGACCAATATTCATATCTATATATTTTTACTCTAAATGACAATAGATGATATAAACCATTTATTTTTTATCAATAGTTTTACAATAAAAACAATAATGGGTCAAAGTCAGTGGAGCCACAAAGACCCTTTTATTAATCACTAGCAGCACAATAACTACATTTTGACTTTTTCCTTCATTAAGGCTGAAATGTGATTAAATGATGTAGTGATGATTTTTTCAGGGCAGCTCTGAGTTGTTGAAAGTAGTTTTAAAGTAAATCACATTCAGGACACTGTCTCTTTAAGAATGTGTAAACAGCCCCGTTAGCTGCAGCAGCAGCAGAGTTAGTTAGAGAAACACATGCAGTGTTTCCTCAAACATCTCTCAGTGTTTAACAGACAGACAGACATCTGCACTGAGCCTCTGACAGACAGTCACTGACACAACTGACTGTGTGTGTCTGTGCACTGGGGGGAGGGGTTAGTTTTTTAGACAAGTAAACTAACAGTATAACACACACACACAAATATAAACAGTGAACATAATTAGGTAGTTACATACCATCTCAGAAGGCGTCTGTTCTCTAGAAACTCTTTCTTTTGGAAAGCATGTCGACGAGTCGGTGCGTGTTGTGTGAGGTGTCTAGAGACTGCTCGTCAAGACCCGCCTTACGTTGCTTCTGATTGGTTTATTATTGTGTGATGCCTGCCGTGGTTGGTTAGATTTAGGCACAGGGAGACATGGATTGGTCTGGAATTGGTTATCTCTGTCAGTCAATCAGAGTTACTAGAGCTACAGCAAGCCATGAGGACCAAAGTTCATTATCATGAAAAAAATGGAGTATTGAATGGGGAAATATAAGCGTGAGAAATGTCAAGTGTGGCATTTGGTGATAATGCATCAAATTGCATGACTGTCACACTCAAAGGGTGAGGCTTGGCAGCTCTGAATTTATTTTATTGCATAATTCTGACCAACACCAGCCCTCCCTAAGGAAGGGTAAGAAATACTTTATTACAGGGTAGATATACTGGGCTCTGCAAGCAACATTGGTGTAGGGTAGCGGTGCCTGGCTGGTGGTGCTTGTGTTTGCCTGCTTATCGGTCCGTGGCTGGGGGGACAGTTGATGGCGTTCTTTCTCGTCGGGGAGGACGGGGCCGCCTCCCTGTGAAGGGTGTTGTATCGTGGTGCCGTGCGGGCCTGTGCTGGCCCTGGTGCGGGTGTGGGCTTCTCTCCTGCTCGGCCACTCCCTGTTTTGGCGGGGCGGGCAACTCTGGGCCAGCGTGTGGTGGGGGTCGCCCCCTGGAACGCTGGGGAATGTGGCTGGCTCACTCACTTGGTGCACCACACACCCATACCCAACCCTTGGGGGGCTGGATGGTGGGGCTGGGGGTGGAGGGGGCCACCGCCTGTGATACTAAGTAGTGGCATGGGGCTGCACTCCCAACCACAAGTTGCCCTACCAATCTTTCCAATTTTAATCACACCTCAACAAACCACCCCCCGGAGGGTACGACCACCACCTCCACCCTTATTGCACCACATACACATATATACACAAAGGTTGGATGGGGAGCACCGCTCCCCTCCATCCCTTTTCTTGTAATTGCACCTCATTCATTCACTAAACACACACGTTCACACAGGGGAATGGACAGGCACCATAACAAGGTGGTGGGAAGGATCACACATTTGGGCCTGTCGAGTGCGGGCCCGGCCCCTCTATTGATGGCTGGGCCACTGTGTAGAGTACAAATACATTAGGATGGTGCGGTCGGCCTGTCGGCCTGGCAGGGCGTGGGGGTGCCTCTTCCCTTTGGGTGTGGCTTGGTGCTTGTCTCATCTCCTCGTTGCCTTGGGGGCGGTCCCCGAGCTGTGCAGGCCCAGGGCGGCCTGCCGTGCCAGTGTGGGGGATGGGCGCGCTAGGGGGGTGCTGGCCTTTGTATCGGTGTTGGGGCAGGGTTGCTTGGCACTACGGGATGATGCTGTTTGCTGGGGGGTGGCGCTAGCTGTTCCGATGGTTGAGGTCGCTGTCGGCCACTTGGTAGGTCTGTCCTGCTATCTGCGGACTGGTGGGTGAGTCCGGGTTGCCCTTGGCTGGAGACTGCAGCATCTCCTTGGTGCCCTAGGCGGCTGGGGATTTGGTCGTCGTCCCTGGGCGAGCTACTTCCGGTGCTGCTTCTATTCCGGGTCTTTCTGGCCTGGGGTTTGGTCCCTGCTGGCTCTGGGCCCACCGGCTGCCCGTTCCTGGCTGTCTGCTGAGCGTGGGCCTTAGCTCCTCTGCTGGGGTCTTGGGCGGGGGGCTCTCTGGGTCCTCCCCTCGGGGGGTTGGGTGCGGGGGTGTGGGTGGGTTTGGCGGATGTTGGCGGGGGCCATGGGGTTGGGGTTGGGTGGCGAGGTGCGCTGGGTCCTCGGCTCCTTGGGGCTTTCTCGGGTGTGTATGTGGGGGGCGGTGGCTGCCTCTCGGTTTGGGATCTTGGGAGCATCTGGGGGCTGCTTGGCTGTGGGGGGTGGCCTGGGGCCCCTTGGCCCCGGCTCTTTCTGCTAGCCTGGCTGCATCTTCAGGCCCGAAAGAACGCTTGGGTTTGCAGTAGCGGTTGTTGCACAGGCTGTGGGATAAAACTGGTAGTGGGCTTAACCTTAGACACGTTGATCCTAAATACCTGTTTTAGGTATTATCACTCACTCCTTCCCTCTGTCCACAGACACCACCATTATACCTAAGCTACACACAATTATATTTAGATTTAGATTTAACATTTAGATTTACATTTAGATGAAACAATTAGGTTTATGTTTATTATTTATATTTACATTTATATTTATTTATATTATAGTAATGTGTACACATTTTAACAGTGATATAGAACATGCTGTTTCACATGAATTTCTGTCTCAAAACAAAGAAAAATCAGCTAAATGTTAAAAATATGTCAGCGATGAACAGTGAGTTTTTACATCTGGTACCCCATAGGATATTCTTAAAGTAATTCCTCAGTTTTGAGAGATTTAAGAATAAATTGATATATTTTCCAGGTATTTTTTAGATATTTCTGAGACAATGTTTGTGATATTTTTGCTTTGTTTAGTTCTCAGGTTTCTGGGCTGGATTTAGTTGCATTTACATAAACACTTTTTTTATTTTCTGGTTTTCAGGGCATCTCCATGGCGACGGCGGGTGTGTGAAAGCAGCTCGAGTTGTGAATGAGACGGTGGGAAAAACACGTGACTCCTCCCACTGCTGTGCTGGTACTGGGAACCAGTTAATGACTGGGATGGTTGGAGCCTTACATAATGGATGCAGCGCTTTGTGCTTCCATGTTGGAGAGCAGTCACACACACACACACACACACACACACACTGAGCTCAGATGCCAGGATAATTTAATCCTGGATTAGAACTAACTCAATGTATCACAACAAACACAAGGTTTATAGTTTCACCTTCAGAAAAATAAAGAAATTTTTTAGTTTTCGTTCTTAGACGAACTGACGTAAACACAGAGAGGTCAGCGTGTGTGTGCGTGTGTGTGTGTGTGTGTGTGCGTGTGTGTGCAGGATTATAATGTTTAGTGTTAAACTTTAATCTCTCTTGTGTTTTTACCTTACACACACTGTTCCTCAGATTTAACTGATGGTGGAGTTTGTGTGTGTGTGTGTGTGTGTGTGTGTGTGTGTTCTCCAATTACTGAACAAAAGCAGTTCATTCAGGCCTTCAGAGCTGCAGCTCAGCATGGATAATGAGCTGCTGAACGCTGAGGGAACTTCCACCCCCAACCCCCCCACTCCCCCCCCCACCCCTTCAGGACCCCATCACCCATGAGGACCCCATGAAGACCCCAGGCTGGGGGCTGGTGACGTCTCACTGCTGAAGGAAAGATGGATCCTCCACTGTCCTTATTAGTAGATCCATGTCTAACATATTATTTTAATTCAACTTCCTTTTATAAACAGGACTACTTTACAGTTTTAGAGCCTGTGTTCCTCCATGTTTAAATCATGTGATTGATGATGTCACACGGCCCCACTGCCTGTAAACATCCCATTGTTTTCTATTGGAGTGAAACATTCAGCCTTTATAGATCATTTAGTAGGATTTTCAGTCACAATAACAACTTGTTCTGCTGTAAATAATCAGGAAAAGTTAAAGATGTCGATGTAAACCTTTTGTTTACAGAAAGAAGATAAAAACAGTTCCAACTCTAAGGTTTGGTAGTAGACAATGAAGCAGAGAAGAAGAGCTCTCCTAAGGGACCTTTACTCTCCCTCAAACAGTGTGCTGACACGCTCTGGTGGCTGGAGTTAGAGAGTAAATCACAGACTGTTGAAGGACGTCTATCCTGAGGGTTTGTGGCCAATAATTGATCTTAAAAAAGGAAGATTCTGATTTCAATCAAATCTAAGAAAAGTTGATCTTTTGTAGTCTATGAACAATGAATTTGTTCTTTTCTGTGAATATTTGATAAACAAAGAAACAAAAATGACAAAGCGTTTTTTTTTCTTCCATTTCATAACTATGAAGTGTTTTCTGTTGAGGGATCAGAAAAGGTTGAAGGTATTTTCCCTCTCAATGCAGAAAAATTAAGTTTTTATAAGTAGACCATTTGCTTTTATTTTGAAAAATACCTTATTTGGTAGTCCCTTCCTGCGGGGCAGTGCTGGATCGACCGCGCCACGTTGGAATGCAGACTGAACAAGTGGAAATCACAGAAATCACTGCTTTTCCTTCAAATTAAAAGTCGTATGCTTTCACTAACTTTATTTGTTCTCAGTGTAAAATCAGAGACTTTTCTAACTTGATCTCAGGGCGTTTCTCTAAGTGCGATTTATTGTGAAAGATGATCCTTCTCCTATTGATCTGCAGCTCTTTGGAGCTTCTTTGTTTATTGACTCATGGCTGCAGTTCTTCCTGCTCCATCGATCAGTGGATAAACATTTGGATCCTTTAGCAGCAGAACGACTCCATCATTAAAGGAACACAAACAACATCTGATTCTTTACTTAATGAGTCGACTCTTAGTTCTTCTCAGGTTTAAACGACTCCTTGATTCATTTTGGGATCAAACGACTCTTTGCTGATTCTTCAGGACTTTGATCTTCTCAGTGGTTGCTACGATGCTCCACATGGATGTGATTATAACACACACACACACACACACACACACACACACACACACACACACACACACACACACACACACACACACACACACACACACACACACACACACACACACACACACACTCTGATCCAAACCATAATTACAGGCTCTGACGTTCAGCAGTTTGCAGCAGAATTTAAAGAATTCAAAAGAACCACGAGACGACCCAGAACAGAACCAGACAGACACGAATACCAGGACCAGAGACCAGGTTTAGTACCAGAACAAGGACCTAGACCAGTAGCAGTAGCAGAGAACTAGACCAGGAAATGATCCAGATTTTAATTCAGGATCAGCATCAACAACTGTAGCAAGAGTCCAAGTCAGACACCAAACTATCTAGACCAGGACCAGAGCCAGGACCAGGTCCAGGGTGGAGGACTTGGACCAAAGGGAGCAGAGAGAACTTTGGACCAGTTTAGTAGAAGAAGAACCAAAAACCAGATCCAGAACAATAAATGCAACACTGGTGGCCAACCTTTGGTCCATGGGACCATCACAGGACTAAGTACTGAGTAATAAACCCAATCAGAGAAAGTCCATGTCCTGGTTCAGGTCTGAACTATGGAACAAAGACCAGTACCAACTGGTTTATTGTCCAAATGGTTTTGGTGTTTGAGAGAGTCCCAGTGCACCCCCCACCGCCCGTCGCCATGGAAACGCAGAGCTATGTGGGTTCTGAAAGGAGTTGCAGCTCCAAGGAGAAAAGCCTTTGTTCCTCTACCCCCCCCCCCCCCCCCCCCCCCCCCCCCCCCAGTCTGTTCATCCCAGTTTCAAACCAACATGTTCCCAGTTTAGTCCCAGTGTTTACGCTTTAAACTGGTTTAATGGGAACGAACCAGTAACGTTAGTTGTTTACTATTATTTGTTTATTTTTCTATTGATTCTTTATCACCTTCATTGTTTATTTATCGGACAGTGACTCATCATTATTCCTTTTATTGTTTATTAATATGTTTTTGTTTTGATTTGTTTGTTTATTGACGTTAATGATGATGAGTTTATTCCCAGTTTTCATGGTCCGTTCCCAGTGGGACCATGAAAACATCAACAAGACTTTCTGCCTCTTTTAACCTCAGATGTGACCTCCAGCTTCCGTTTCCGCGGCAACCGCCAGCGTCTGACCCAAACTGGGAATCCCATCACTACGGTAACAGATGGTGATATTAATAAATTAATACATTTAGCATATTTTCTTAAACTACATCGAAAGCAACACATTTAATTTGTATAAAAGTCCAAATGAACCAAAATACACTTAAAGACTTTAAATTAATTAGTGTAAAGTTCATTCATTCACTGGCTCAGATGGAGGCAGATGATTGGCTGAAGACAGCAATCAAAATATGGACGTAAATTTGTGTCTTCATTATTCAATCAAAAAAAGGCTTCAAAACTGTTTTCACTTCAGTCAAAGAAAAAAAAAAGTTGAATGATAAAGACACAAATGTACTACCCATAATATAACCCAAATACAGAAAAATATGACTTCAATAAAAAAAAAAAAAAAACCATTTCAATCAAAGAAAAAAGTTTTCAAATGCAATTATTTGGGTCTCAAATAATTTTTACTCTTTTTTATTAATAAAAATGTGAGTTTTTGATTTAATTAAACTTTTTCTATTGAAGTGATTTTTTTTTTTTTATTGAAAGATTTTCTTTATTTTTTAAATTGAATAATAAAGACACAAATCTATCTGCAAACCAAAAGACAAAGAAGAAGAAGAAGAAAAACTGAATCTAACTTCCTTTTTGAATCCCCTGCACGTGACTCTGATGTATAACAAACTAAAGATGCTCATTATTGGACTTTTATTTTGGAGGGTTTATATGTCGTCAGTGTTTGTCTGTGACTGCATTACTGACGGAGGAGGAGGAGGAGGAGGAGGAGGAGGAGGAGGAGGAGGAGGAGGAGGAGGAGGAGGAGGAGGAGGAGACTTCTTCTCAGCAGCATCACCGTGCTCGTGCTCATGCTCGTGCTCGTGCGCGCTCTTCCCGGACCAAACGGATCAAACGGACCGAACTCCACGCGGTCGGAGGAGAAAGTTCGTAGTTTTTCAGTGAAAACGGATGGTTTGGATGTGAGGTGAGTTTGATCCACGTGTTCATCATAAAAGCTGAAAAAAACCTGAGAAAACTAAGGATTTGAAATGCTGAGAAGTTGTTTTTAAGATGAAAACCTTTGATTCTCAGAGAAACAAAAGTCATTATTAAATCTGGATCTGACGTCATTTTGATGTTTAAATAGAAGATGTGAAATGTTTAGTTTAATGACCTTCATCTGTTCTGAGGAACATCATCTTATTATTTAAATTAAAAACAGAAGATATGATTTAAAATCTCAAAGCAACTTTAAGAAAAAGAAAAAAAACCATAAATATGTGAATTTGAGCAGCTCTGAGAGAAGAACTGTTTGGTTATGATGTGATTTATCAGGATTTAGAAATTAATAAAGTGTCTGAACAGATTTGATATGATTGTAAAGTTGCACTAAAATAAACAAAAACATTTAGCAACAAATGTGAATTATTTTACTTTTGACCAGATTTACAGCAATATTTGTAATATTTACTTTTCTTGTAAAAATGCAATGTCAATGCGAAATCTAAATGTTAAATATTACCTTGAAATCAAAATGTGAAATCTAAATGTTAAATATTAAAAACTAAATCTAACTCTAGATGTTAAATGTCACTGGTGAGCTTTTATTTTGGTTCATCCATTGAATTTGCATATTAGCTGAATATTTCGTTTCACCTGTGCTATTTAGACTTAACATTTAGTTTTAACATTGACGTTACATTTTTAGGAAAAAAGTAAATATCACAAATTTCATAAATATTGCTGTAAATCTTGTCAACAGTAACATAACAAAATCAAATATGGTTTTTTAAATGTGGTTTGTTGCTAAATGTTGCTAAAAGTTGCTGTTTATTTTTACAATCTGTGCCTCATATTTTTAATAGATGTGAATGAAGAGGCCACGCCCCTGTGTGCAGATATGTAGAGTACTGAAATATCTACTCAAGTAGAAGTACTGTTATTTCATGAAAATTGTACTTAAGTACAAGTAAAAAGTTGGTCAATTAAACTTTAGTTTATTGTTGGTAATAAATCTTGGTACGGGTCCCTTACGGGCGACCGTGGTTCAGGTGGTAGAGGGTCGTCTTCTGATCGAGAGGTTGGGGGTTCGATCCCAGTACCTGACTATGTGTCGAAGTGTCCTTGGGCAAGACACTGAACCCTAAGTTGCTCCCAGTGGTCGACTAGTGCCTTGCATGTCAGTCCTGTCCCACTGGTGTGTGAATGTGAGAGTGATTGGGTGAATGAGCTGATATGTAAAGAGCTTTGAGACTGTTTCAGTGGTGATAAAGCTCTATATAAATCATGTCCATTTACCATTTACCATACATACAGTAAACATCTCATTATAAACTTAAAAAGGAAGAGACACAATCTACCACAATTAGAACTCAATTTATTTTCCACAAAGGCATCTGTAGAAAATAAAAGGTTTGTTAAAATGTACAATTCTTTTTTAAATAAATCCAATCCAAAATAAATAAATTCCCAGGCTCTAAGTATAGATAAAATATAAAATACTGTATAATATAATAGACAGAAACCCTGAACCATAGAAAGTGGTTTTGATCAGATATAACGTCTAACAACATATGGATTATGTTTAATTTGCAGAAATAATAAAAGAATGACAAAAATAATAATTTACTCAGTAACGGTTGGGTGTAGAAATGGAACAAATGACTTCTTTTAAAACGTACTTAAAGGTGCAGTCCGCAACTCTCAGATCCCTCCCTCCCCGCTGCTCTCTTGCCCTGCCTCCAAACAAAGTCCCTCCCTCAGAGGAGCTAACAAGCTAACGTTAGCCAAACAGCAACATCACAGTAATATAACATGCTCTGTTAAAATCATATTACTGCAACACTTCTCTCTATGTGCACACACCTCAGCAGCAGCAACAACACAGTGTCACTTACAGCAGCCACACAGAGGCTGCTGCTCACACACTAACAAACACATGCACCACAGAGTTCTACTGTAACAGTTACAAATCAAACATAATGTAAATCAAGCAGCAGTAATTACATTTCAAGCAGAAAAGTCACCAATTCCATCTTCTACTCCTCCAGACCATACACTGTAAAAAAGACGGCGCTACAGCACCGGGAAAGGGGAGGAGCCTGTGAGCAACAGCTGTCAGACAGTCCATCAAACACAATCCTGGCTCTGATTGGTTCTTTTTACTCGGTCTCGGTGCATTCTGGCAATCTGCCAAAGGCTATAGGAGCAGCAGGGGGCGGGGCTCAATGAGTCTTTTTTCACACAAACTACTAGTTTGATGTAAAGCTGTCCTTATATAGTGACAGCTTTAGCTAATATGACAAAAAGTCACTTTCATGAGAGTTACAGACTGCACCTTTAAGTACAGGTAAAATTACTCATTTAGAAATATACTCCAAAAAGTACAAGTACCCATAAAAGTAACTCGATAAGAGTAACTGTAATCCATTACTTTCCCCTCTGCCGGTGTGTGTGTGTGTGTGTGTTTTCTTCTTTTTTTCTTGTTGTTTTTCAGAATGAATAAGTGTTGATGTTCTGATGTTCTCTTTAGGACCATGTTCTCCTGCGGTGGTTCTCCTTCTGTTCTCCTTCACTGCGTCCCCCTGACGTGAAGCGTTGGCGCTCCCCGCTGGTTTGTCGCTGCCGCTGCAGGTCATGGCTGAGCTCAGTTATTCTGACCTGATCGCAAAACATTACAACCACACAGGAAAGTTCCGCCGGCCATCGACGCCAGACGCGGGCCTGAAAGCGGACTCTGTGGTCTTCATCATTGTGTGCTGCTTCATTGTGCTGGAGAACCTGCTGGTTCTCGC